>NC_044001.1:2067524-2130024 GCF_902150065.1 Myripristis murdjan | reverse complement strand
AGCGTCCCAGCTACAAAGTTTATGTTCCTAGAACATCATGAGAACGTCCCTGTTGGTGTAAAGGAACGCATCATGTAATACTTGCAGAACACACACACACATCATTATCATCATCCACACATCCATCTACTATCTGTATTTTTCATTTTTCATACCCATCTACTATCTGTATTTTTCATTTTTCATATTTATTATTTTCATCAGTATATCTTACATTTCTTACATTTCAACACTTAAACATCTTATATTCTCAGGCCACTTTATTGTATATACTTAGCCCTTATTGTATTTAGTGTATATATTTCACATTTTTAGTCTCTATTGTATATACATTTAATTTTAATTTTTTATTTTATTTTCATTTTATTTTATTTTATTTTTTGTTTTTATTGATGATGCTGCTGTAACGTGTGCATTTCCCAGTCTGGGATCAATAAAGTATACCTATCTATCTATCTATCTATCTATATTATTACACATTCTGAGACAGAGCTGGGCCTCACCTTCCATACTGGCTCAGCGGCTGCGTTCTTCAGAGGAGGAGCGTTGAAGTTCAGCATTCGCTTCAGAGCAGCTGCAGGTGAAAACACACCGGTCAACATGTCTACAGCTCCTTTATACTAGAAATCACATTATTAACCCTCAGTTTCAGTATTAGTATTAAGGGTTAATCTGGAGCGGCAACAATTCAGATTCAACCTCACCCATCAGCTAAAATAAATCATCAGAGTGAATCGCTCGGAGCTCAGCCTGAACCTGTGCGAAACGCTTTTGAATCAAATCAGACAGCAGAGAGTCTGTCTGTCTGACTTTACATTAAAAAAAAAGACCTGACGTTGTGGTGATAAGAGAATTATGACGGCATATCAGGGCCACTTTAGGGGAAAAAAATCTTCTCATCAGATGCTAATGAGAAGATTGTGATTCTGGGCTCAAACCACCAGGAAGTGTTTTGGAGGGACTTTTGACCTTTTTTTTTTTATTAATTTTCCACGGGTCAGCAACGGTGAAACCTGCGCCAACAAACGGTATCAACATAAAAATTGCTGCAACAACATGACACATAACTGAACATGGGAATGACTTCCTATACTTCCATCATAATGTTCTAACCCTTACACACTGTACATCAGTAATAAATAAATAAATAAATACATAAATAAATAAAATAACCAAAACACAATGTTTATTCCGGATCAGGGTTGCCAAGTCCGCGTTTTTTCCGCCAAATTGGGCTACTTTTTAAGTGTTGCCGCGGGTAACAAATTTTGTCCGCGGGTTGGGCTTGGGCAGACATGAATAAAGATTCATATTTTGAATGACCAATGTTTATACCCAAATCCTGTCAAACTGGCTCTGGGTCAGATCAGCATATAAACTATCCACATATGTCACCTGCTCCATAGACAAATAATATGCCAATGCTGTGTGAGGCCACTCAGCACATGACCAATCACATCGTCAGCACCACTCAGCTGAAGTAAGGTATCCCATATTATATTTTAAGTTCTGATATACTGTAAATTAAATAGGTGAAAGAACTGTTTCGGGAAATTGCCTTTAATGTTTATGGTGTTATTTTATAGATATTATAGTGCAATTTGCAATTATAGCAATGCTGTTGGACTTTAAAAGCAACATATATTATGGATTTTTATGGGCATATTTTGAGTTCTGGTATTGGGCTGATTTTTGGGCCCTTTTTATACCAACCAGGTCAGGCGGGTTTTGGGGCTGCTTTTGTCTCACAGACCTGGCAACCCTGTTCCGGATTTCTGACTAGAATAACTGGACAACACAGACAGGGTTGCCAAGTCCGTGTTTTTTCCGCCAAATTGGGCTACTTTTTAAGTGTTGCCGCGGGTAACAAATTTGGTCCGCGGGTTGGGCTTGGGCATACAAATGATGAATAATGCCTGTGAATAAAGATTCATATTTTGAATGACTAATGAATTCTGCTGCCACGAGTCTGAGCCCAGCAGAGAGATGCTGGCCTTGTTCAGTCCAGTTCTGTATGACAGGGACCAGGGCGAGGGATCTCAACATGTCTAAAAAGAAACTGGACAACGCTGTAAATAGTTCAAGTTCATGGAGTTTTTTTTCCCGTTCTTTTTTGTGTTGGAGACAACCAGCAGTTTAACAGGTGAGCTGAAATGATTTTCAATTGCCTTTGCCTGGGAAATTGCCTCTAATGTTTATGATGTTATTTCATAGATATTATAGTGCATTTTGCAATTATAGCAACGCTGTTGGACTTTAAAAGCAACCTATATGGATTTTTATGGGCATATTTTGAGTTCTGGTATTGGGCTGATTTTTGGGCCCTTTTTATACCAACCAGGTCAGGCGGGTTTGGGGCTGCTTTTTTCTCTCACAGACCTGGCAACCCTGTTCCGGATTTCTGACTAGAATAACTGGACAACACAGAGCTGAGCTGCATCTCAAATTAATCCTCAGGTTCCCAGCTTTCAGAAGATGTTCAACATTTCTATTTGGCTTCTACTGTTGACCTTTGACCCGCTCCTGAAGCCCCCCGCCCCCCTCCCCACTGAATCTGGTCTAAGGGGCGGAATAGTGAGAGTGTAGCGTTAGCATGCTAGCTGCCGAGCTACAGTGACGTTACGGAGCCGCAGCTAACAGGGGGCAGGCGGGCTAACTCAGCTCGGTGCTCGGGGCAGGCAGGGTTAGGGTTTGGGTTAGGGTTACAGGTAGAGTTTGTTGAGCCGGACGGAAAGAGAAACATCACTTTATCAGATTGAGCAGCACAACTTCAGGATGGGAAGTGACGCTAGCTAGCTAAAACATCTCTGCTGCCGCGCGACGTCTCACCTCCGCGGCTCACCTGCCTGCCAACACACCTGCCTGCCAACACACCTGTCCGCCAACACACCTGCCTGCCAACACACCTGTCCGCGACCGAAAACACCGACAAAGGGAAATGTTAGATAGTCAGACCTGTCTGCTTCTCCCGGACGGAGGCGGCCATCTTTGATGTTTATGGTGACGGGGCGCCTGATGACGTGGCGGCAGCCTGACGTAACAAGGCGGAGCCAGAGAGCAGGCGCCGAGGAAGAGCTCCCACTCCGTTCCGTTTCCAGGAACCGAAACCAGACCCGACCGCCTGTGGCTTCAGGAGGGAGCTGCGGGCATCGCCTCATTTAACACACACACACACACACACACACACACACACACACACACACACACACACACACACACACACACACACACACACATCAGTTGTTAGATGTGTAGTTTATGTGCTGTCTCTTTTTACAGTGTTAATCCAGTGCTGTTTAAACTGTTAATATGCTGTTTAAACTGTTAATACTTCTGTTTAAATTGTTCATATTTCTATCTTTTTATAATCCTTGTTTATAGTGTTTATATTGCTTACTGCTATTTATCATGTGTATTCATTGACCTACCTCTATGCACATTTTATACACCCATGCACACGGTTTTTTCTGTTTTTTTTTTTTTTTTTTTTTTTTTTTTTTTGCACATTGCGTTTTGCACACTGGGTTGTACTTAGATCTTATTCTGTTGTACTTAGATCTTATTCTTTATTTTTTTTTTTTATTTACTTAATCTGTAATATGTGGATACTGCTGTAAAAATGCGAATTTCCTGCGGGATGAATAAAGTATCTATCTATCTATCTATCTAATCTGCTAAAGGTGGATCCTGTTTAGTGGACTGATCGCTTGATCGACTGATCGACTTGTCGCGCCGCCGTGACGTAAGCAGCCTACAAATACGACCTGGGTAGCGTACAGTGTTTGAACTGGGACAGAGCCGGTATTTAACTTCCTCATTCATTCAGTCAGCTGGCGAGTTTTAGCGTGGCGTATTAGTTCTGCCGTCTGTTATTTAAATAAATAAATAAATTAGAAAAAATAAATAAAAAACAGTCGGTAGGTCTTTATTAGAAGTCCATTAGTAGTTAGGTGGCGACTTTTTTTTCCCACGAACATGGCGTGTCCTTTTGTTGACGACCCGGTGGATGAAGGTGCGGTGTTTCTGCGCAGAGAATTAAATCTCCGTCGGGAGGTGGTGATTAAACCGCGCATCGATGTTTTAGCCTTTCCAGACACTTTTCTTTTTGAGCGTTACCGTTTCACGTCACAGTCGATCCTCTACATCCACAACCTGATCCGCCCTCACATCAGAAACATCACCCACCGCAGCCGTGCTCTCACGTCCCAGCAGATATTGTGTGTTGCGTTGCGTTTCTTTGCGAATGGGAGTTTTTTATACGATGTCGGAGATGCAGAGCGCCTGAGTAAAGCCACGGTGTGCAGGGCGGTCAGGAAGGTGTGCCTCGCCCTCAAACAGATCTTACCAAACTTCGTGGTTTTCCCTGGACAGAAACCTCTCAGTGCCATCAAGGAGGAGTTCCACAGGATTGCAGGTGAATGAATGATGTAGAAATCTGTTAAATGAATTTTAATTATATTTCTGTTCATGACATTGTGCTGTAACCTCAGACTGGGATTAGTAATTTTTAATTTCTTTTAAGGATTTCCCAATGTGATCGGCTGCATAGATGGCACCCACATCCCCATCACTGCCCCCTCGCACAATGAAGCCGAGTATGTGAATAGGAAGTCCATTCACAGCATAAATGTGCAGGTACATGTAAGATTGACTACTGTTTCAAAATTTCAGTTCAATTCAAATCCTTTATTTAACCAGATGAGCATAATTGAGATTAAAACCTCTTTTACAAGAGCGATCTGGCCAAGCAAGGCAACAGAGACAAAGTTACAACATAAAAAAAAAAACAACATTCCAACAGGCAAAAAACCACAACATAACATTCACAACAAAGTTCAAATTCTATGCAAATTTCAGACACAGTTGCATTTACCAAGAGAAACTGGTTTCATAGCTTTTTAAAAATCTTTTTAAATTCTCCTAGCGAGACTAGTCCTGGCAGTTTGAGGTCCTTTTGTAGCTCGTTCCAGGCAGAAGGACCAGCATAACTAAAAGCTCTTTTGCCTAATTCGGTCCTCACTCTGGGGACAACCAGCTGAAGGGCATCTTTGGACCGAAGGGCATGCCGGTCCTGCTTGATGCACAAAAATACGCTTAAATAAGTGGGTACCAGCCCAATCAGAGCTTTGTGCAAAAGAGAAAGCCACCGTGTTAATCTGTGTGTGGAAAGAGATGGACAATTTGCAGCGGCATAAAGAGTGCAGTGATGCACTCGATTTCCACATCTGGTGACAAAGCGTAAAGCAGAATTGAACAAAGTATCCAGCTTTCTGAGATACTGATCAGGTGCATGCATGTAAAGTAAATCACCATAATCCAGTAGAGGGAGGAAAGTAGTCAAGATCAGGTGACTCCTAACCTTAAGTGAAAAGCAGGATCTGTTTCTAAAAAAGAAACCAAGTTTAAGCTTCAGTTTTGAAACAAGCTTATCTATGTGTGAATGTTAAAATGTTAAAGACTGCGTCATAGTTCAGCTAACATCTGTCATTCTCTGCACTGTCAAGATCACATGTGATGCTGCACACGTAATAACCAGTGTGGAGGCCAAGTGGCCCGGGTCAGTTCCTGACTCAAAGATTTATCGCGAGTCGAACCTGAGCGACAGACTGCAAAGTGGTAAGCAGCCTAAAGATTTGCACAATATAATTCACTCGTCTCCCTTCTTTAATACACTCTGATGTATCCACTATACATTACAGGAGAGCTTGATGGCCTTCTGCTGGGTGACAGGGGTTACCCATGCCAACCTATGCTGCTGACCCCTTACCCTGACCCTGAGCCAGGCCCCCAACAGAACTTCAACCGGGCTCACTGCACGACCAGAGCCCGGGTGGAGATGACCATAGGCCTGCTGAAAGCCCGTTTCCAGTGTCTACGTCACCTCAGGATGAACCCTGAGAGGGCCTGCGATATTATTGTGGCATGTGTTGTCCTTCATAACATTGCCACTATCAGAGGAGAGCAACAGCCTGCCCCGCAAATTGAAGATCCCGATGATGACCCCATCCAGCCGTCAGCTATGGAGGACGGCAGAGCAGTCAGAGACACCATATGCAATAATCACTTCAGAGACTGAGTCACCATCATCACCACCACCACAGCAGTCAATTAAAGACATGATGCAAGTTTCATTTGGTCTTCTTTATTTCCTACAAATACAAGAGCTGGTGGTTTTGTCAACCGTAACATTTGTTGACAAAACCATAACATTATTTCCTTTAAATATATATGAGGCACTTCACTATTGTCCACCCCGTCATGTCATTGTCCACCCCATCATGTTCATGTTTTATGTGAATAAATAATTATTTTCACAAGTTATCAAAACCTTTTATGTGATTTTGCTCTGAAGAGATTAGGGCCAAACAGTATTATTTCAAAGTTTGACCAGATACCTTTATTTATAGAGTTTATTCAGAAAAGAAAGTACAACTTTCACAGATTTTACATATACAAACATATTTTTCCATAATTTCTGTATTTTTGAGAGATGTTTTCCTGAAACTAAAATATATTCCTGAATGAGGGACCAAATACCTTTCTGAAAATGTACATGTTGTGATCAATATATGATTAGAACATATTTACTGTATTTAGAAGTTGTCCCATGACAGGGTGGACACATTTTGCAGTTCGCTTGTACTTTCTATGCTTGCCGTCAATTTATAAAAGGTGCAGGAGCTTGACCAACATGCATTTCTAACAGCTTAAGGTCTACTTTATACAATGGATATGGAGTTCAGTGGAAAATCTCATCTTTTTTTGTGTGACATTGGGAAGTCTCAATGGCACTCTATACTGATATTGACTCTAATACTTCAGTGTAGGCTAAATGTTACAGTCTATGTTCCACCAGAATGTAAAGAAATGTGAATGGGAAGAGAACTGTCAGTAACATATCAAGATGTTACCTGTATAGGCCTTTCTGGATCCCCCCTCTGTAAAGGCAGCAGACAGCACATCGGATCACTCTGAGCAGGGCCTTCCTGTCCTGGGAGCTGCAGCTGGCGTACCAGGCGGTGATGCTCCCAGAGAGCACAGACCCCACTGTGGCGGCGTAGAAGGTTTTCAGCAGCGTGGTGGAAATCTTTAATTTCCTCAGCCGCCTGAGGTGGTACGACCGCTGCCTAGCCTTCTTCACCAGGGTGGAGGTGTGTGTGGTCCATGTCAGGTCCTCAGAGATGTGAACCCCGAGGTACCTGTAGCTGCTCACTCTCTCCACCGGGGTCCCGTAGATTCTGAGCGGCGTATAGTGGATCCTCTGCCTCTCTCGCCTGAAGTCGACCACCACCTCCTTGGTCTTGGCGACATTCAGGTCCAGGTTGTTGTCCTTACACCATGAGGACAGCAGCTCGACCTCCTCCAGATAGGCCGTCTCGTTGTTATTAGAGATCAGGCCTACCACCACTGTGTCATCCGCGAATTTCACAGTGATGTTGTGGCGTGACGGGGACTCCACCAGGCAGATCGCACCATCAGAATCTGTTGGGACCAAAGAAAAAAAGACACGAAAGGGAAATAAATATTTGTATGAATAGGCTTAAAAAAAGATATGTAGGCCTGGGCATATTACATTTTATAAAGGCATTTGTGTCTTGGGGGGTGAGCTCAGAGGATGAGCTCACTCCAGGGATTCCCACAGCCACTGGCCTTCTTATATTCTGACTTAGGGCCAGCTCCTCTGCCTCCGTTGTTTTACGGGCATCTGCCTTCTTTCTGTTGGCTGACTAGTCTGTGTTAGTTTAAATAGGCTTAATTATTTAACAGAACATGATATAGATGTGTGTGAAAACAGCATTATGTTGGGGATAAAACAACTGCACATTCAAACAGCCACGTAATATTTACTTTACAATGTAAAACATGATCAAAATGAGGTACATCCATGAGATTATGCCGAGGTCTTACCTGTTTGAACAATGTTTTTATATTTCATCTTAAGCTGCTGCCAAGTGCGCTTCTCCCCCGCAGGATTGCACCTAAATGACATAAATTAATAGGCTACCATTCAAGCAGTTTTCCCCTGTAATATTATTGTGATTGCAACGGTCTCCATCGGACCTGAGGGTGTTAAAAAAAAAAAAAAGGCTAAATTGTGTTTTCCTCCAGCTCACAGGTGCGATCTAATAACTGAACATGGTGAGATTTTTGTGTGATTCCTCCAGTTAAATGTTAAAATCTCTTTATGTGAAACCACAAAGAAAACAGTTTTATACTGAACTTAATGTTTTCAGACCCTTGCCAACACAATAAAAAAATGATACATACACACAAACATATATACTTACAATATGATATATATATATTTTTTTGCATAAATTTACCGCTTTAATCTGAGCTCTTTTGTTCTTTGTAATCTCAAAATTTAAGTCTCATAAATTTCATTTTTTTCTTGTAAATTTCCCTTTATTCTCCAAGAATATCCAGGTTTTTTTTTTTTTCTCATGAATTTGACTTTAATCTCATAATTTCTGAATTTTTCCTCAGGAATTTGTGACTTTATAATCTCAGATTTTTTTTGTCATAAATTTACCACTTAATCTGAGTTCTTTTTTCTTTATAATCTCAGAATTTAAGTTTTTGCTGATAAATGTTAGGTTTTTTTCTTGTAAATTTCCGACGTAAATCTCCAAGAATATTACATTTTTCTCATGAATTTGACTTGAATCTCATAATTTCTGAAATTTTCCTCATGAATTTGTGACTTTATAATCTCAAATTTCTTTCTCATAAATTTATGACTCTTATGTCTGAAATTCAGATATTTTTTTCCTGGAATATCACTTCTCCTCTCCTCCAGCTCTGTAGTTTTTTTCCCCTACAATGGCCCTTATGCACCGTTATACCAATCAGAGTATTGATTTCAACATAACAATGATAATGATGATACTATTGTTAATCTGTGGTCAGCAAGGTGAACTTCACTGATTGATCAAAGTCCAACTTAAAGCCTGGAGAGTCAACATCAATAATTAATTGGTTAATGAGTAAAAGGAAAGATAAACGACTGAAGTTCAGCTTCAAGCATTTATTTCTGTGGGACAGTCGGGCTCGCTGTTCGCTTCTGCAGCTCAGGAAAATGAATCAAAGTCTGAAAAAAAAAAAAAAAAAAAAAAAAAAAATACAAAGTGTGACTGGTGCATTTCTAATGAGCGAGGACAAACAGCACAAAACAGAACACACACCCAGGAAACACACACAGGACAACACAACATGGATAAATAACAAGAGGGGACATTTGTGAAGAATATAGCATAGAGTGTGTGTGTGTGTGCGTGTGTGCGTGTGTGTCTGTGTATAATATCAAAAAAAAAAAAAAAAGAAAAAAGATGAACAACCTGAGTGTGTGTTGCACTTTAGAAAAGGCCGGGCGATACGGACAAAATCAAATTTGATATTTCTGAGCGAACACCTTACACACACCGTACACACGCCGTACACACACCTTACACACACAGTACACACAACTTAAACACACCTTACACACACCTGACACACACCGTAATGCTGCTGCTGCTGAGAGATCACAGGAAAAAGGCTGGTTAAAGTGTTTTTTAAGCAGAACTGGTTTTGATAGAGTAATAAAGAGTGATATACGACAGCGTATTAGGGTCACTGTAAGGCAAAAAAAAAAAAAATGTATAAAGCCAGGGAAGCGGGGTGATATTCTGAGGGGAAAAAAAACTCAGAATTTGAAATTAAAGTTATAAATTTACAACTTTAATCTCAGAGAATATTCACGTTTTTTTCTCGTAAATTTCCGAGAAAAAAACAGGAAAAATAGTTTTTCTTCCATTTGGTTTTTTTTTTTCTTTTTGGCTTCACTTTGCCGGGTCGCATGAACCACACACCGTGATACCTGCTTTTCCAAGTTTCTTTCTCATAAATTTACTATTTTTAATCTTGGAAATTCAATGTTTTTTTTTTTTTTTTTTTCAGAATGTTACCCCCGTCCCTCATCGCTGTCATCTTTTTTTTTTTTTTTTTTAAATGCCACTAACATGCCGTCATAGTAATAGACGCTGATAAAGAAAACGATTAGACTCACATGTTAACCCTCCTGTTATGTTTGGGGTCAATTTGACCCCATTCAGTTTTTAACGTCTCTAAATACATACTTAACATCATTTTTTTTGCTTCATATTTTATGACTTTTCCTAATTTAGTGGATACTACCGGGTAAGCATGAAATTCACATGATGATATGTTTTCAGTGTCCTGTACACACTTTGTACGCATCGGTGGTGTTTGGGGTCAATTTGACCCCAGGCTGTTTTAGCTGTATAAAACACCGTTTTACACAATTTTTTTTGGTTGTTTTGGATGAAAATGAGGTCACTATAACATGCAATGTGATAATCTTCAAAAAACTTCCCTCTGCTTTAGGGCCCTAACCTAACATAACCATACCTGAAGTAGTACGGGAACCACTGACATGGGTGGATATGGGGGGAGATATTGGGGAGGGGAAAACATAATACCTACAAGAACTTCGATATTTCCCGCACTGTGAGGGTGGGGAAATATGGTTCCCACAAGGACATTGATAGTTCCCACCACATGGGGGAGGAGCAAACATATAAAAGCTTGCACAGCAGCCTTCCAAATCATTTCTCTTGTTGCGCTGTGCACTCTCACTTTATGCTCTCTCTCAGTTGAATATGAACGCAAAGCAAAGGTTTTCTGCCAGTGAGGTTTTGTCACAGCTCTTTGACAGTGAAGTGACACAGAGGAGAATGTGTCTGAGACAGAGGATCATGTTGAGGAGGACCCTGGTTATGAGGCATCCTCTGATGAGAATGAAACCCTCAGTGTTGACCCTCCTGTTGTCTCTCACCCACGAGCAGACACGTTACCTTCCAAAAATGGAGAGGTATCATGGTCCCTCTCCCCACATGAACAACAGGGTAGACTCAGTGCTGCTAATGTCATCAAAATGGTTCCAGGCTCCAGCAGATAAGCTGTCAGCCATGTCCAAGACATAAAATCAGCATTTGAGCCCTTTGTAACACCATCAGGTGGGGATATACTTGTGATGACAAACTTAGAGAGGAGGTGTGTTTATGGGGACAGTTGGAAAGACTTGGATGTGACCCATTTGCAGGCCTACATTGGGTTACTCACTCAGAAGTTGTGTTTCTTTTTCCTGGGGTCAAATTGACCCCGAACATAAGACATGTTACTATCCTTGATAATAGAAATTGATTTTCTTTCCAAATGTTATAAATAACAAAAATCTGTTCTTAGAAATAATAGATAGCCATTAAAACACCAAAAAGATATTTCTTTCCAATTTTAGGTCAATCAGTGAGATTTTATGGTGATTTGCATATTTTTCCATAGTCGCGTAACAGGAATACTGGATGTATAAGTGGGGGTGGGGGGGAGTTATGTTTTATTTAAAGGACTATTTAGGTAGTCAACAAAGAAACATAAAGTACCTGACACATAAACTTTGGTAACAATTTTGATTATAATAATTTTGTTGAGGTTTAAACTGCTGGGGTCAAATTGACCCCAAACATAAGGGATGTTAGTAAAATTTGAACATAACAGGAGGGTTAAATGATAAATGCTAAACGTGATCAGTTAATGTTTCTGTAAATACTAATTTATCAGTTGCAATACACCTTTATCCCTGTGTTTCATCATGTATCATCAACCATATCATTTAATTCTTAGAGAGTTCTTAGAGGACGGGTTTGTTCGTTTCCAAAATGGCCGGCGTCTCTACAAACATTTAGAGGAATCCGAGGTGACAAAGGATAAAAAAAAAAAAGTAATTTATGTACAATAAAAAAAATACATACAAGAGAGCTGAGAACAGCCGAGAGTCAAAATTAGCACCATGACGTCTGACTGGGACTCGTCACTTCAGAGACGCCCCGCTGCTCTGATCTGACCCGAGTCTCATCCGATCCTGGGACACGACCTCGTCTCTGCAAAGGAAACGTGTTGAGGCCAGGATTCCACGTCCACGATCACAGAAGTCCAGACGTCTGAACACAGTTTTTAAAAAAGTGAGCTTCCTCTGGGCTTCAGGAAACGTTTGTCAGTGTGAGCGCACCGTGCTGGAGGTCTTTCTCACTGAGCAGAGGGTTTCTGGGCAGGATCTTTCCTTTCCAGCGAATTCACAGCAGAAAGAAAATGAAAAGCGACGTCGTCAGCAAACCAAACTCCAAGCTGCTCACCAGTAAATCAGCACATCAGATGAATATGAAGGTAAAGAGTCCTCAAACTGAGAGGTGGAGCTTCTGAAGAGCACCATGTGTTTTTGTTGTTAGCACCAACAAACAAACAAAAAATCACCTTAGTTAGAGGAAAGGGAAAATGAAAAACAATAAAAAATAAAGCTTTCATCGCCTCATCCATCCGTCCATCAGCTTCAAGGTTTCAGAAAGGTGTGAAAAGCCTCCCTGCCCCCCCCCCCCCCCCCCCCCGGTGCTCCTCTACCTCTCTGCAGGCAGGAGGTGCGCTCGGTGGCTGACCGCCTGCTCCATGGAGTTCTTGAAGGCCTGGTAGGAGGAGGTGACGGGCAGGAGGAGGTGGTGGGAGCCGGGCTCGCTCTGAGGGAACAGCCCCTCGTCCCTCCGGCCGCCCCCCCCTCCGGCGCCGAGCGGGTGGAGGAAGGACAGGGAGGGAGGGGGGAGGAGGCCGGCGGCCTCCCGTGGCGAAGTGAAGGAGGTCCTGCAGGGAGACGCAGCTCCGCCCAACTGAGAGGAGGAGGAGGAGGAGAAGAGAGAGGAGGAGAAGAGAGAGATTTGCATGAAGAAGCAAAGTGATAAACTTTTCAGGCCGACCTTTTATTTTCTGATTTTTCTCGCTTCTACACATCGTCTCTTTTACATTTCATTATTGTATCTTGCACTCTTAACCATTCATTTGCTTTTTTTTTCTAACATTTAGAGTTTTTATTTACTTATTTGTCTGTTCATTTACTTGTTTATTTATTTTCTGTTTTTTTATATCTTCCTCATTTCATCACCACTTTTATTTTTGCTGTTTTGAGTTTCACCCGTTTCTTATTCGTCTTAATCCTCATTGCAAGTTGAGGTGATGTATGACGGCGTTTCCTCACCTCCTGTTTTTATCATCTTTTCTGAGGGGGTGGGGTATTGTTTTATTGTTTTACTGTGTGAAGCACTTTGTGTTACATGTATTTGTTTGAACAGTGCTGTATTAATAAAGTCTGATTGATTGATACTGGCGTTTCTCTGGTTTTATATCAAATCAAGTGCTGCCTTTTCACCTCCCTGGCCATAGAGGGCGCTACACCCACACACACTCCAGTGAAATGGCTGCTATGGGGGCCAACATCATCACACAGGAATCAAATGTGACGCCTTTACTTTAAATCGATTCAGTAATAAAAAAAAAATTAAAATAAAGATTTGTGATGCTTTCCCTCTGTCCCTCCCCGTGTGCACACCCCTGACCCGCCGCCCTTTACCTTCACACTCCATGAGGAAGTGCCTCCAGAAGGTGACGACGGGCGCCTCCCTGTCCTGACGCTCGTCCTGCGGGGAGAAGCCGACGGCGAAGAGCCGGCCCACGTCCTGAGCCGTCAGCTGATCCGCCGGCTCGCAGAACACACGGGAGAACACGGAGGGGAACAGCTGGACCTGCACCGGGACACACACCGGGACAGACCGGGACACACACCGGGACACAGACAGGGACACACACCGGGACACACACCGGGACAGACAAGGACACACACCGGGACACACACCGAGACACACACCGGGACAGACGGGGACACACACCGGGACAGACCGAGACACACACCGAGACACACACCGAGACAGACGGGGACACACACCGGGACAGACACCGGGACACACACCGGGACAGACGGGGACACACACCGGGACACACACCGGGACAGACGGGGACACACACCGGGACACACACCAGGACACACACCGGGACACACACCGCGACACACCGGGACACACACCGCGACACACCGGGACACACACCGGGACACACACACCGGGACACACACCGGGACACACACACCGGGACACACACACCGTGACACACCGGGACACACACCGGGACACACACCGAGACACACACCGAGACACACACCGAGACACACACCGGGACAGACGGGGACACACACCGGGACACACACCGGGACAGACGGGGACACACCGGGACAGACACCGGGACAGACAGGGACACACACCGGGACACACACCGGGACAGACACCGGGACAGACAGGGACACACACCGGGACAGACGGGGACACACACAGGGACACACACCGGGACAGACGGGGACACACACCGGGACAGACGGGGACACACACCGGGACACACACCGGGACAGACAGGGACACACATCGGGACAGACACCGGGACAGACACCGGGACAGACGGGGACACACACCGGGACAGACGGGGACACACACCGGGACACACACCAGGACACACACCGAGACACACACCGGGACACACACCGGGACACACACCGGGACACAGACAGGGACAGACACCGGGACGCACACCGGGACACACACCGCGACACACCGGGACACACACCAGGACACACACCGCGACACACCGGGACACACACCGGGACACACACACCGGGACACACACACCGGGACACACACACCGTGACACACCGGGACACACACCGGGACACACACCGAGACACACACCGGGACAGACGGGGACAAACACCGGGACACACACCAGGACAGACGGGGACACACACCGGGACACACACCGGGACAGACGGGGACACACACCGGGACACACACCGGGACAGACACCGGGACAGACAGGGACACACACCGGGACAGACACAGGGACACACACCGGGACGCACACCGGGACAGACACAGGGACACACAGGGACACACACCGGGACAGACGGGGACACACACCGGGACAGACGGGGACACACACCGAGACACACACCGGGACACAAATCGGGACAGACACAGGGACGCACACCGGGACACACACCGGGACAGACGGGGACACACACCGGGACACACACCGGGACAGACAGGGACACACACCGGGACAGACGGGGACACACACCGGGACACACACCGGGACAGACAGGGACACACACCGGGACAGACACCGGGACAGACAGGGACACACACCGGGACACACACCGGGACAGACAGGGACACACACCGGGACACACACCGGGACAGACAGGGACACACACCGGGACAGACAGGGACACACACCGGGACACACACCGGGACAGACAGGGACACACACCGGGACACACACCGGGACAGACAGGGACACACACCGGGACAGACACCGGGACAGACAGGGACACACACCGGGACGCACACCGGGACAGACACAGGGACAGACAGGGACACACACCGGGACAGACGGGGACACACACCGGGACAGACGGGGACACACACCGAGACACACACCGGGACACACACCGGGACACACACCGGGACAGAGGTCAGATTCACTTCAGGGAGGCAGACAGAGACTGTGTGTGTGTGTGTGTGTGTGTGTGTCAGACAGTCACCTGATCAAACACGCCGAGCGTTCGCAGGCCTTCACGAAACCTGGAGAGCAGCACATCCTCACATTATTATTGTAAAATTTAAAAGAAAACTAAAATAATAAAACTTTGCTGTAAAGTGGAAAAAATAAACATGAAGGAAATATTAACTTCATCCTGTCGACTTGCAAAACTAAACGAACGAGGACAGAAATAAACGCAGCGAATGTGAAATGATTTCGACTTCTTCTTTTTACATTTTTAAACATTCAGATTTTTATACACATTTTTCACTGCTGTTAAAAAAACTCAAAACTGAAATGAAAAATTGGCAGAAACTATCAAAGTTTCAAAGGTTTTTTTCTTTTCATTTCTTTCTTGCTTTTCTCTACATTTTGTTATTTGTTGTTCACTGTAACTGACTGTAATTTATTTTTATTTTTATTTATTTTTTTACACTGAAGTATATATTTACAGTAATTTTTTAATTAAATATTTATATTTCATGTAGCACAGTGGACGCAAATTTATTAAAATGAAGGGGAAAAAAAGTTATCATCTTAATCAATCCTTAAATAAATTCTCTCTCTCTCCCTCATCTCCATCTGTCTCTCTCTCTCTCTCCCTGTCTCTCTCTCTCTCTCTGTCTGTCTGTCAATTTCAATTTAAACAGCTTTATTGGCATGACAAGGCAGTGCTTATATTGCCAAAGCAAATAGCAGTGATAATGACAATAAAAATAAAAATAAATTAAAATAAAATAAAATAAAAATAAATAAATTAATTAATAAATATAATAATAAATAATATAATATAATATATAATAATAAATAAATGTCTCTGTCTCTCTGTCTCTCTCTCTCTCAGTCTCTCTCTCTCTCTCTCTCTACCTCTCTCTCTCTCTCTACCTCTCTCTACCTCTCTCTCTACCTCTCTCTCTACCTCTGTAGCGGCAGCTGCATCCTGGTGATCATGGTGAAGCCGACCAGATCCTCCACCAGGGCGCCTCTCTCTTGCAGGCTGCTGATTGGTCGGTTGCAGCCGGCCAGCTCCAGGTACTCCCAGCTCGCCGCCATGGCCTCCTTCAGGTCCTCCAACGAGCCGGCCGCTGCAATCTAAAACACAGCCGAGTTATTCTGAGTGAAATCAGACCTTTAAACTATACGTTTAAAAGATAAAACAGGGGAGCTGAGCAACCACACACACACACACACACACACACACTGACCCTGCTGACTTGGCGTGTGAAGTGTGTGTCGGGCGTCATGTGTGTGACGGTGAGCGCCGTGTTGTGCGGGAAGTTGAAGAGACACTGGTAGAGGGCGGGAGAGAAGAAGCCGACCGGAGGGCCGCCGTGGACCAGAGAGAGAGCCAGCAGGCAGCCCACGTCGAAGTACAGGTCCTCCCGCAGGGCTGCACACACACACACACACACACACACACACACACACACACACACACACACACACACACACACACATGCACACACACACGCAGAATTCTTCCCTTTAGAGGAATTAACAAAATTTTCTTTTTTTTTTTTTCTATAATTTTTTTTATTTATATCGTACATACACAGAACATACCCTCTCATGCATACATATACTGACTTACACTGCAAGCTCACAATAATTATAGTGGTGGTGATGATAATGTTAATAATGCTAACAATAATAACAGCAATGACCTGATACAAATATCACGAGAGTATTTAAAATAAAAATAAAAAATAAAAATAAAAAGTAAAAAAAAGAAGAAAAAAAAGGGAAAAAAAACCCTCGTACTCACACACACCCACACACACACACACACACGCACACACACACACAATACCGAGTTCCTTTGAACTTATGTTGTGGTCTCTGCAGCTCTCGTTTACAGGGAGTCATAGATTAAACTCCATACCTGCAAAAAGATTTTCTCTTTCTTGTTGTCCTCCATTATTGCCCTTTCCATATTCAAATAATATTTCATCAGGTTTTTCCAATGTAATATGGTGGGGGCTTCGGTGTTTTTCCAATGTTGGAGAATTCATTTCTTAAAAACTAAAGATGAATATAGAATTTATCAAGTCGCCGGAGAATTAACAAAATTTTCAAGACTTTTTCCTCCCGGTTTTCCTACCCTGTGAGTCCAGCGCCAGGTTTTTGGAGCCGTCCGGACCCTCGAACACCGCCGAGTTCTGGATCTGCTGGACCAGCAGCTTCAGGAAGTAACGCCGGGCCGCGTCATCATCGCCGCCGCCGCCACCGCCGAGGCAGCTGGGAAAAGTCTGCTGGCCGTCAGTGAACCTGAACGGAGACGGAGCACAGCCAGTGACAAAAATCGAAATCTGCAGTTTATTTTGTCTGATAGGACCAGACGCAGGCACGCTGGCGGCAGGACGGTCCCGTGAGCCGACGTCACGCTTCTAAAACACGCCGAGATTTATCAGATTTATGAGCGTGAATATTTGTTGAACTGACCTGACGGACAGGGAGTGTGTGGGGTCGAAGTCGCTGCTCCTCACCAGGGCCAGGCCGGCCGACAGAGCCTGGTCCCCCGCCACCGTCACCGGGACACCGGGAGGACGGAGCTGCAGGCCCTGAGGGGACGAGGACCAGGTCTGGGTCTGAGGGGAGGTCTGGGTCTGAGGGGGGGTCTGGGTCTGAGGGGGGGAGGGCAGGAGGTGTTTCTGGGCCTGAGGGGGGGTGAGCTGGAGGGCCAGGGCCTGCAGGAGCTCTGCAGCTGATCCGTCACATAATGAAGGTCTGGCAGAGACAGAGAGTAGAGATTAGCAGATTAGCAAATTCCCTGACAAAAATCAAATCAAATCAATTTGAAGACCACAATGTACAGATTCTGGACAAGGAGGACAGGTGGTCTGAAAGAGGAGTGAAGGAGGCCGTCTATGTCAAAGTAGAGAAGCCATCACTTCACCGAGGAGGGGGCCTCAGACACCTCCTGTCCCCCATCTACAATACTGTCCTTTCATCTCTCCCCAGGAGACTGAAACACCCACCTCCTGTGACCCCATGGGACAACGATCAACCACCCATGACACCAGGTGACCCTAAAGACTCTGGACGAGGATCGCTAACACCTGTCACAGCAGACGACCTTAACAACGACCTCAGGAGGTTAAACACCTGGGAGGTTTTGCCAGTCCACAGAACTGAAGAACCTTCTTGGAGGAGAAGCGAAACGTCTTCTGAAAACTATCCAGTCCAGTTGACTTGCTCTACGCTACTTACAAATCATGATCTGGACGACTGAGAACTCCATAGATTTCACCAACAGGATTCGGGGCTTGAAATTAGATCCAGAGGAAACCATGGTGTCATATGATGTAACATCCCTGTTTACATGTATCCCCACCCGGGAAGCAGTAGAAGCAGTAAGAAAACGACTGATGCATGACAACACCCTGGACGACAGAACCAATCTCAGCCCTGACCAGATTTGTCACTACTGGACCTCTGCCTGAACACCACCTATTTTCAGTACAACGGGGAATTTACCGGTCCCTCCCACAGTGGCCAACCTATATATGGAAGAAGTGAAAAAACAGAGCCCTGACCTCTTTCAGAGGAACTACACCCAGCCATTGGTTCAGGTACGTAGATGACACATGGGTCACCATCAAATCCCAGGAAGTGCAAGCTTTCACAGAACACATCAACTCAGTGGATAACAACATCAAGTTCACAAGGGAAGACACCAAGAACAACAGCCTGGCCTTTTTGGACTGCCAAGTACATTTAGAAGAGGACAGGAGCCTGCATGTAAGGGTTTACAGGAAACCCACCCACACGGACCAGTATCTACTCTTTGACTCCCACCACGCGTTGGAACACAAGCTTAGTGTGATCAGAACCCTGCAACACCGGGCAGAGAACTTACCATCGAGTGCACATTCCTGGGAAAAGGAGAAGAAGCACCTAAGGAAGGCACTACAAGCTTGTGGATATCCTAACTGGTCCTTTGTGAAAACAGCCACAAAAACCAGGAAGGAGGACAACACCACGGAAGGGGAGAAAAAGGAGCCCATATGCAACAACATGGTCACGCCTTATGTGGCCGGAGTATCAGAGAAACTCAGGAGGATCTTTCACAAACACCACATCCCTGTGTTTTTCAAACCCAACAACACTTAAGCAACCTGCTGTCTGCAGTCCAATGCAGCGAGGATCGCACAGAATTATACACTGGAGAAACTAAGCAACCACTTTACAGACGCATGGCCCAACGCAGGAGGGCCAACTCCTCAGCCCAGGACTCTGCAGTTTACCTCCACCTGAAAGACAAGGCACACACCTTTGAAGACCACAATGTACAGATTCTGGACAAGGAGGACAGGTGGTCTGAAAGAGGAGTGAAGGAGGCCGTCTATGTCAAAGTAGAGAAGCCATCACTTAACCGAGGAGGGGGCCTCAGACACCTCCTATCCCCCATCTACAATACTGTCCTCTCGTCACTCCCCAGGAGACTGAAACACCCACCTCCTGTGACCCCATGGGACAACGATCGACCACCCATGACACCAGGTGACCCTAAAGACTCTCGACGAGGATCGCTAACACCTGTCACAGCAGGCGACCTTAACAACGACCTCAGGAGGTTAAACACCTGGGAGGTTTTGCCAGTCGACAGAACTGAAGAAGCTTCTTGGAGGAGAAGTGAAACGTCTTCTGAAAACTATCCAGTCCAGTTGACTTGCTCTACGCTACTTACACATCCTGACCTGGACGACTGAGAGTCTTCAGACACAAATCAAAGAAACAAGTTGAGAAACATCCCGACAGAGTGCAGACTCAGTGAGCGGCACCAACAGGCACTGAACCGGACCGTCTGAGACACACAGTGCAAAACTTTTCAATTCCTAGAATTTGAAGAAAAACACTCAGAGTCTGTAAACCACAGTAAAGTCCTGTTCTCACGGGGTGACGGCAGAGGAGCTGCTGCAACAGGAAGCAGAGGAACGACTGGACGACTTTTCTACTCAAATATTTCTGTAATTAGATGTTGTGGAAAACCTTTCAGGAAGCAACATCTTTGATACTGTCATGCAATCAGATGAAACCACTTCTGAGTCTGAGTGTGTCCAGGCCTGAATCATCATCATCATTATCATCCTCATCATCATCCTCATCATCATCATCATCCTCCTCCTCCTCCTGTTGAGGGATTTGTTTACACACAAAAAGCTTTTCTACCTCAAGTGACCACAGGACAAAAAATGTTTGTTTAATATCTGTCATATCTGACATTTAACATAAAACCACTGGGATGAAACCCAGCTCGTCACCACCAGGCACATGTCTGTCTGTCTGTCTGTCTGTCTGTCTGTCTGTCTGTCTGTCTGTCTGTCTGTCTCTCTCTGACTTACCTTTTACAGCTGATGGTGGCGTGGGCGGAGGAGAGGCGGCGTTTGGACAGCAGACTCCTCCTCTGACCGGATTGAGGAGAACCTACCAGGGAGGCTGGAGACGAGCAGATCACAGAGAGAACAACACCTTACAACTAGGGATGTTAACCGACAGTCGTTTAACCGATAAAAATGTTTCAGTTAAAAATGTTTGTTTGCCCATTTACACATATACCAATGTTTCATTTGAAGCTTTAAATAAATGCCTCTATTCAGAAATGCTACTACTTTTTAGACCATTTTAAAATGTTTTGTATCATACTTTACTGGACACTGGATTACCTAGATGCTATAACTCACTACAGTGGCTCTCCTGGATTAGTGCGTCAGTCAACCTATTTCAATTTGCCCCTGTATAGGCAGGATTTGCGTAATTTTATGGCCTTTTTAAGGTTATCAGTTAACCGACAATTAACCAATTAATAGTGTCAGTTAACCGATTAAAAATATTTTCCAATTTTGCCACCCCTACTTACAACACAACAACAACAACGACCACAACCACAACAACAACAAGAACCACAACCACAACAGTCAAAACAGCTGCTCTGACAGGAGTAAGTAGACCGAAGCAGCTCGGCTCCAAAATAAAAGCGTACCTTTCCCGTCGGTGGCGTGCGTGCAGTCGAGGCAGGCCCAGTCTCTGGTGTCCACCAGCAGCCCAGAGCACTTCCTGTGGGTTCCTCTGGATCCACAGAGCCGGCAGCGGATCACCTCGAACCAGCTGCAGACACACACACGCACGCACGCACGCACGCACGCACGCACGCACGCACGCACGCACGCACGCACGCACGCACGCACGCACACACACACACACACACACAGCAGGAGGGTCATGAGCTGCTGCACAACGTCTTGATAAAGGTAAAGTTAAACTGAGAGATGGTCTCTTAAAGGTGCTGGGACGGCGATTTCAGTTTTATTTATGGGCTAACGCAGCAAATTCATATTTTTCATAAACATGGGAAAAAGAAACTTGAAAAAAAAAAAAAAACAAGGAAATGACATGAAAATTATCCAAAAAAAAATCATTAATTTATCTGAAGATAAAAGAAACAAGAAAAAACTAAAAAAAAAAAAAAAAAACATAATTAAATACTAAAACAAAATAACAAGAAAATTACCTCAAAATTATGATTAAATTACCCCCCAAAAATAAAAAAGAAAGTAATTATCATAGTTTTACTACAAAATGACCAAAAAAAAAAGTAAATTGTAAAAACCATGTTAGTGTCATTAATCTGACAGCTGCATCACCGACTCACTGCCAGAAAATAATCCAAAAACTTTCAGCAGTAAAAATGATACTGAGTGGAGACTGATGCTGCTTTTTGAAGATGATACACCGGACACACACACACACACACACACACACACGTACCCAGTCTTGGCAGAGTGTGTGCGTCCGTTGTTGCAGAGGCAGGTGTGAGCGTCGCAGCGCTGGTAAACCTCCAGCAGCTCCGCAAATGCATTCGCCTCCAACTCCCACGATGCATCTCTGCACAAAACACAGCCGGAGCAGAAAAACAAAATAAACAAACAAAAACAAAAACAAAAAAAAAAAAACAGACCAGTGAGGAACTCATGAATACAAGCATCAACTCATTTGGTCTCCCTCTACCCATAATGCCTTGTGTTGCGGTCCAGCTGTTGGATTCTCTGAGGTTTTTTTTTTTTTTTTTTTCAGGCTCAGGTGAACCGACAGAGCGGACCGAGCTGAAGGTGAGGGCAGTGAAGGCACCGCGGCACTCACCTCTCCGGGATGAAGATCCCCATGCGCAGCATCTCCTCCTGGAAGCTCTCCTTGTTGTTACACAGAGTGCACCTGAAGAAGAACAGGCCTGCACTGTGGGCCTGACGCTGACACACACACACACACACACACACACACACACACACACACACACACACACAGGTCAGTCCAGTGTTTGCCTTCAGATATTAGATATTATTTCTATTTTTTATATATTCCCTGTTTATAGTGTATATATTGCTTGCTGCTATTTATCATCTGTTTATACTGTAAATTTGCACATTGCCCACATCTATGCACACTGGTTTTATTGTTTTTTTGCACATTGGGTACTTAGATCTTTAGATCTCTAGTGTCATCTTTTATTCTTTATTTTTTATTTATTTAATCTTGTAATCTGTGGATACTGCTGAAAACTGTGAATTTTCTTCGGGATGAATAAAGTATCTATCTATCTATCTATCTATCTATCTATCTATCTATCTATCTATCTATCTATCTATCTATCCAGAGCAGATATGAGGACAGGATGGAGACAAGAGACAACACTCTGTGTGACTGAGTGATCTGTGGCAGTTTTTGTTTTTATTTTTATTTCAGTTTCATTACACTTAGCTGTAGTGTTTAGTTTCCCTTTAGTGAACTATAATAACCTTCATAACCAAGGTGGCTTCAGACTCTTATAATCAGGTAAACTGCTGCGTCTGACACACACATTTGGCTCAGCAGGGCTCACGCAACTCAATTTGGAAATGGATCTGATGGACGGACACACACACACACACACACACACACACACACACACACACACACACACTCCTCCTACCTGCACACAGTCCCTGTGGAACCAGCTGGCGTGGCAGGCGGGACATTTGAGGACGGCGTGGGACAGGACGGGCTCCAGCGAGTCCAGACACACGGAGCAGGACTGAGGCAGGCTGAGGTCCGAGCTCACACACAGAGACTGGGCCGGGCTGTGGTCCCTGCAGTACGACCTGCACGCACGCACACACACACACACACACACACACACACACACACACACACACACAGACAGTGTAAAGTTATTTCCAGTGATATGCCCCTTGATGGTTTTTAGGTGTTTCCCCCTCACCTCTCCCTGTTAATTTTACTGTGTGTCCTTTATAGAGGACTGGAGGGGAAGGGGTGAGTCCAAAAGGCTCAAGTCTGACAGTTCCTGAATCCCAGTCCCGGGCGTCGGGTTCTGTCACTTGGTCTCATGGTCTCGCACCAACCCTGAACCTCCGTCGGAGCGTGTTGTTCCTCAGGTTTAGGTTATTTCTGCTGTTTAAACTGTTCATATTTCTATTTTTTATATATTCCTCGTTTATAGTGTATATATTGCTTGCTGCTATTTATCATCTTTTTATACTGTGAATTTGCACATTGCCCACATCTATGCACACTGGTTTTATTGGTTTTTAATCATCTATTTATCATCTGGGTGCTATTTATTTATTTATCATCTGTTTATACTGTAAATTTGCACATTGCCCTCATCTATGCACATTGTATATATCGATGCACACTGGTTTTACTGGTTTTTTGCACATTGGGTACTTAGATCTTTTGATCTCGAGGGTCATCTTTTATTCTTTATTTTTGATTTATTCAATCTTGTACTCTGTGGATACTGCTGAAAACTGTGAATTTCCTTCGGGATGAATAAAGTATCTATCTATCTATCTATCTATCTAAAGGTGTGTGTAAAGGTGTGTGTAAATAAGCAAACCAGACACGGCTCAGTGTTCGTGTGCGGTCACTGGAGAGCAGCTTCACTCACGGGAACAGGCCGCTGAACTGGGAGATGAAGCCCTGCTTCCTGCCGCACGGGAAGTGAACCTTCCTCCTGCAGCTGCTCACGTTACAGCCGACAGACGCCCCCTTCTTCTTACACACCGAGCACGTCTGACACACACACGGGACACACACACGGGCCATCAGACAGGACACACAGACAGAGCCACAGATGCTGTTTATGGGAAAAACTCTGTAAAGATCAGCTGCTGGTTGATTTTGTATTTCTGAATCTATTTTAACGCTGAAATGATGATGTTTGGAAAAGAAATGAATGAATCCATGATTAGTTGATAACTTTGGTAATGCACATAACGCACACACTTTTTTTTTTTTTTCATAACTGCGATGAATGCACGTGACTGGAAAGCTGAGACTCTTGTGGATTCAATGAGCCACATTTGATTCCTGTGTGATGATGTTGGCCCCCATAGCAGCCATTTCACTGCAGGCAGAGACTTTTGTCAAACTGGACGTCGCTGGAGAAAATGACCTCTAGTGACCTCTAGGAGAATCACAGCCTCATCAAACTTTACACACACAAACTGGAGGAGGATTCAGAAAAACAAAAATGCAATAACTTTTAATATTGAATTGTAACGCTTGTATAGTCGCAATTCCTATTGAATCGGCACCTGAGCACCATGAAAGCATCAGATGTGCCGATGGGCCGATCAATAATCAGTGTGATCAGGTTAGTGCTGACACAGCAAGCCGGTGGACTGATTAATCGATCGGCTGAAAATGAGCCAGTTTTTATTTTTCTCTTATCATCGCAGCCCGACGACCTTCCCACCAAAATCAGGTGGAAATCGAAGCTCCTGTCGGGATGTTTTGTTGCCGTGGCGACTCGCAGACAGGAAGCTCACCAGTCGGGACGACCTGCGCACTTCCTGCTTGATGTCGTCGACCAGGAAGCCAAACACTCCCTCGTCCTCTCCTCCTCGCTGGTAAACTCCGCTGGACGTCAGCTGGAACACAAACAGAGCCGACGTCACCGAGGCGCCCGCTTCCCATGATCCTCTCTGACTGCTGTTTAATGTTTCCATGTGCAGACTGAGTGTGTGTGTGTGTGTGTGTGTTTGCCAAGACACAAAGAAATGCAGATGTGTGTGACAATAAGAAGACTTTAATCTCCTTAAGAATGAGAGGATTAAAGTGGTAAATTCAGGAGAAAAAAACTCACAAATTGAAGAACAATCTTGCAAAGTGAAGCAATGTGGCTCCTTGACCAAAAAAATAAAATAAAATAAAATAAAATAAAATAAAATAAAAATAGAAGCAAAAGAAACTTTTTTCAAGTTTTTTTCCATAAATTTCTAACTTTAATCTCAGAGAATCTGTTTTATCTCACAAATTTGTGACTTGATAATCTCAGAATTTTTCAAGTTTTTTCTATTAATTTTGTGGTACACTGTAATACACTGTCGTATAGAAGCTGTATTTTTTTTTTCCTGTTTAGTGTAAGATTGAGGGTATGTTCGTGAAAAAACGTGCAATTTTTTAATCATTTTTACAAAAATTGTATGGCAAAAAAAAAAAAAAAAAAAAAAAAGCTGCAAAAATCATCATTTGTGCTGTAATAATGACAGAACCAGCCGAGCTGCAGGGAAAGATTCACCTGAAACTCTTTTTTCTCTTTCAGGATCATAAAACACCTAAATGTCAAAGTCTGAGATTATTTTCAAATAGTTTCATTTGACAAAAGGATTGATTCTGTTTGCAGAAATGTGACAGCTTTGATGGCGCAGGTCTAAAAAAATATATTTCCTAAATTATAATTATGCAATTAGTTTGTGACAAGCTGGCTTCTGGACATACAGAAAACAAATATCTACTGTTGTTTGTAATGATTTATAACAACTTCAGCAGGACAGGAAGCTTGTCAAGGAAACAAGGGCCTCATTAGTAAAATAACAACACACACACACACACACACACACACACACACACACACACACACACACACACACACTTACCAAGCAGAAGTAGTGGATGGTCAGTTTGTGCTGTTTGAGTGTGACCTTTTCCCCAAAGTGGACAGGATCGTTATCACTGCGACTGCACAGAGCACAACCTGCACACACACACACACACACACACACACACACACACACCATTAGTTTCAGTCTGGACACGGGACGAAAACTAAACTATGAGCCTTCACACTTTCTTCACTCCAGTTTTCCATCAGCGGAATAAAGTCCTCCACATGAGTTTTCCTAAAAGCAGCAGCACTGTTGGCTTTTCAGGACTTTTTCAAACTGAAACACTCCCTCCTCCTCCTCCTCCTCCTCCTCCTCCTCCTCCAGGGAAAACAGTCCCTAAGCGGGGAAACGTTTTGCTTTCCACAGCCAACCATCAGCTGTGTGGTTTCTGAATGTTGAGCAGAACATTATAAGGCGGCTGCTTCAACCACAAACTCACATTTTGACTCTGAGCTGTGAAATCTGTAGTTTCCCTGCAGGATTTGATAAACGGAGTGTTGAGATGAACCAAACATTCAGAATCACTGGGATGGAGCTTTAAGATAAACAGAAGTAGACAGACATAGACAGGTATAGACAGGTGTGGACAGGTGTGGACTCACGGTCTTCTGCAGCCTGAGACTTCCTCTTGCTCCTCATGTCGGCGGCGAGCTGCAGAAACAGGAGACCAGCTTGGGTTTGTTTGTTTGTTTTGATTTGTTTGTTTTCTCCAACAGCAGCTGGGAACATACAGGAATCTGTTCACACCTGGCAGATCACACTTTTATTTTATTTTAATCCTAATTTGTTTAATACATATGTTATTGTTGACTTTTTACATTGTTGATACTTCTAAGTAACATAAACAATATTAAAAGTGATTAATCGCTTACTCAATCAAATAATAATTCATATTTTTTTTTAAATAATTGATTTGTTTTTAGTTATTCAGCAAGTAAAAATAAAATACCAAGCGATTGCTGATTGTAGCCTCACAAAAGCTACAATAACTTGCTCTTCACCATGTGATACTGTTCCAAAATATATATTTTAAAAAAGTTTACTTTCTTTATCTTAAATATTTACTTATGATTAAGATGATTTCAAAATAAAAGCAACGTTCCGGAAAAGGTGACTTCACATTCAGTCAGTCAGTCAGTCAGTTACTAAATGAATGAAAGCATGAATAAATAAATAAAAAAATATGATTAATTAATTAATACATGATATTTTTAAATTACCGTAACACCTAGATTATACACGTACCGCAAAATAACGGAGCTAGCTTGATTTAGCTTAAATATGTAAATCTTGTCAGTGAAAATGTATGAAAGTATGTGGATTATGCAGTGACAGAGGAAAAGATAATAAACTGTAAGAACTGGAGGTGAACTTATTTGACTTACAGCGTTAGCTTCAGTTTACAGGAGCCGCAGAGTCAAAGTGTTGGTCGTTTTCCCAGCAGATCTGCACAAAAAACAGCAAGAATTCACTTCTGCAGAGTCACAACTCGATAAATTCCTCGTCAGAAAAATGTTAGCGGACATACTTTACAGTCGCGGCCGAGATATTTTCAATTCTCCTTCATTCTGGCGGAGTTTGAGGCAGTTTTATTCCAGCTGTTGATGTTTAATTCCGAGCTAGCGCCGTCGCTTTTTTAAATTTCCCTCTTTTCAAAACAACGGGTCGCCACTTCCGCTTCCGGTTGAGCTATTTCAAAGTAATATGTCGTAGTGCAAAAGGTTTCGACGAGTTGATTTATATTGTAGATGAATATAATGATTAACTTTTATTATTAGTTTTATAACACAAGACTTGCAGCAGATAGGCAGTGACCCCCCCCCCCCCACACACACACACCTCTTCCTCTTCCATGTTTTCTCCTCTTTCTCCCTCTATTTTTACCTTTTTCTTTTCTATCATTTCAATTTATCTCTTTTCTTGTTTTGAAAGACTGAAGAAACCAAGTACACATTAATACAGAAAAGACTTTAATCACCAACATAAACTCCTTTTGAAACCTGCGATGAGAAAACCAGAAAGAAACGACCAGAAAATCAGCAAAAAAAAAAAAAAAAAAAATGTCTCAATATATATTTGAAATTACATCAAGAGAAAGATTACCACAAACACCGCCCAAAAATCTGAGAACAAAATGCCAGCAGCTGTAGAAAATTAACAGAAAGTTATCAAAAAGAAACTAATAAATAAAATCTAACCCAAAATTTAAAAAATAAAATAAAATAAAATATACAAACCAAGTGAATTTTACTCAGATGGTGAAATAACGCCCTTTCAAAATAAAAGCCATACCACGGGCTCCTTGTTTACAAGTGGGTTTCAGGACTAAACTGCACCACCAGACTCTGGCCGTCAGAGGGCGCTACAGGATACAGGGCCGGTACCTTACAGTAACCAGTCATTCAGTCAGTCAATCAATCGATCGATCGATGATCAATCTGTTTGTTTGTTTGTTTGTTTGTTCCCTGGTTCGCTCTGCAGATTCGCAGTGCAGACAGAAGGCAAATTAAAGTTAAATTTGTGTGCATAGTGTCCGAAAATTACATTTGTGGATATAAAATTATTTCAGTTAATTATTTGATTAGATGAAGATAAAACATGAACTTTTCAGTTACTGCGAAAGGAGGGTCAGACTATGACTGAGAGGTTTAGACATGAAAACACAAGATAAAGAAATACTGTGTCTTGTGGTGTTGAGAGGTGCAGGCTGTGTGTTTTGTTAGTCTGCTCCTGTCCCTGTGTGATGTGTGGACGAGCTGCTGCTGGGACACAACAAGCTACCAATGTAGGATCAATACAGTTCATCTATCCGTCTGTGAATCCTCCGTCAGATCTGCTTTTACCTTTGTCTTATTCTTTATTCTGCTCTTTAACGCAGACTACTGTGCTGTTTTTTTTTTTTGTTTGTTTTTTTTTTTTAATATATAGCCTGTATCCTTGTTTGTTTTAGTTTTTTGTCCATCGTTTTTCCACATTTTACTGTTTCTATATATTCATTTGTTTAATCTCCATCTTCATCTTTTGTGTAACTTGTTTATTTATTTATTTATTTATTTATTTATTTATTTTGCCTCTGTCGTTTGATTTTTCAACTGACCGCGTGGCGCACTTGTTTTAAAAATTGTCTGTTTTTATTTAATTCTCTTGTTTTTTTACGTTATGGTGAAGCATTTTGCGCTACACCGCTTGCAAATAAATTATCATCATTATAATAAAAGTATTATTACTATTTCAAATGTGTTTGTTTGTTTATGTGTCGCTGCGTCACAGGGGGAAGGGCGGCGGCCGCAGGTAGACTCACCAGTGGTGTGAGCGCATACTCATTACGCGCGCACACACACACACACACACACACACACACACACACACCTCAAAATACAACCCCACGCCCTCCCTCCCTCCCTCTCTCTCTCTCTCTCTCTCTCTCTCTCTCTCTCTCTCTCTCTCTTTCTCTCTCTCTCACACACACACACACACACACACACACAGGCCGAGCCTCCCTCTCACAGAGGAGGCAGTGTGTTTAAAGAGCCGAGGAGACTCCCAGGTGCCAAACACGCAAACACTTCCCTCCATTGAGCGGAGCGGCCGGCGGACTCACGGACTGGCGGACTGACTGCGCAAAACACGAAAACCCCCGGAAAATCTGGAAGTAAAATACGGAAGTCGGGAGCAAAGCGCTTTAGTTCTGGTTTTCTGGTGGGAACTTTGTATCTCTGGTCACCATGTTCAACTGGATGAATCAGGAGCAAGGTGGACGCAACAGGGAGGGGGAGATGTACCAGACAGTGACGGAGGGGCTGCAGACTCTCTACAGCAAGAAGCTGCTGCCGCTGGAGGAGACTTACCTTTTCCATGACTTCCACTCCCCGGCCCTGGAGGCCGCCGACTTCCAGAGCAAGCCCATGGTGCTGCTGGTCGGCCAGTACTCCACTGGGAAAACCACCTTCATCAGGTATGTGCGCAAAAAAGCTGCTGAACCTCGGTGTGATCCAAATAACCACATGTCAGACTGAATGTGAGCTGGGAACACAGGCAACACTAAACAAACTTTATCAGGTGCAACGGTGACGCGCCGTTCTGCCCACATACCAGACTCCATTGAAAAAAATGTTTCTTTTATGCTTCCTCACGCAGCAGCAAAGATAGATACCAGGCAGAAAACAACGTAAAGACTTTTTCACTTTAGGAAGGTGTTTTGGTGAATTCGGCTCATATATAATTCGCCAAGCAGCTTTCTTTTTACGTTTAAATGTTATGTATGTAGTTTAGCTCCTCGCTGCTCGCTACCGCCCTCCGCGGTGTGTTTGGTGGGGGGAGACTGTGGGAGCGACAGACAGAGCCATGTTAAAATGAAGATGTCATTGGAAAGAAGTGAGCTGGCTGGATCCGATGTGAGCCGAATGAAGGAGCGGATGCCAGTAATTTGAAAAAAGACTTGAGTCGTTTTCTAAAAAGTGTCTGCTTTTGTTGATAAGCAAGGCGAGTTTAAACTGACAGATTTTTTCAACGTGACCTTGTGTCTGCACAAAAAGGCAAAGTCATCAGGGTCATGACTAACAGCCTATAAATTCTGTTAGGCTGATGGAAATCCTCAGTTGCTAGTACACTGTGATGGTCCGCTATAGCCTACATTTGCTCTTGATTTTACAGTTATACAGCCTTTATAAGCTGCGATTAATCTAACTTTGAAATGGCAAAAGATCTTATGAGTTTTAGTGCACTGTTGGATTTGCAGTGTTTACACTAGCCAGTATAAACAGAACCACCTGACCTTGGTACTATGGCATTGCTAAATCTCAATGACAGGTGGACATGCAGATGTTTTAGTAGAACATAAGAGCCAGGCAAATGTTTCTTTATGGTCTTTAATGTTTGTTTTTACATAAGAGAACAAACAAGTCCAGGTCAGAAATGGGTTTCTTTTCAGCCAAGAATCCAGAGATTGATTCATGCATTTCTAATTGCATTTTATTAAATATTTATTCATACGAGGAAGGAAGTCAGATTCTTTGTTCAAGGACACAAATGGGCAGCATTTGTGCAGGGACCAGGGAAGGCTAATCCTTAGGCCACGCCTCCTCACCTGTTGTCTTTGCTGATGTTGGTGACATCACTGAGCTGAGTTACTTTACCTGACATCCAGGTGCTTTTTAGATAGATAGATAGATAGATAGGTATACTTTATTGATCCCAGACTGGGAAATTCACAATGTGCTTTAACTCTACAAAGCATGGCTGTAGACCTCCATATTTCCACTAAAGGTTATATGTCGCAAGCCTTGGATCAGACTATAAACTGGTGTGTTTGATCGCAGGGTTGGTCTGAGCCACAGCTGCACGCACCCGTTCCATTTATCTGCCTGTACATGTTCAGCTGAGTGACTGACAGGCTGTTATGCAACAACCTGAAGAAGAAGTCAGACAAAGAGAAGAAGACCTGCAGCACTGTGGAACAAAAAAAAAACAAAAAAAACATCCACAAAAATGTAGTCATCAAGTTATAGGCAGAAGACGGTCCCATGCAGAGCAAGACGCTGAAAAAAAGCGCCTCACGTGTGCATGTTGAGGTTCCTGTGCGAGCTTGTAAGCCGATAACACACAATATGCACGCCAGCTGTTCCCACAGACTCACTCTAATTAAACTCTGAGTGGAGCTGAGTTGGATGGTGTTTATTCGGAGAGCTGTCTGTGCAGTACTTTGTGTTTTTCATGTCTGATAAGTGGGGCTCTGTGTCGGGGCGGGGGGCTGCTGAGGTGTGAGGAGCGTGGGATGAACCCGTCCAGTAAATGAAAGCCGCCGTCTCGTGTTTGTTTTCCTTCTGTCTCGGTGGTTCCGCTGCGTAACTGAGCTGCTATTGTCCTGTTTATTTTTACGCGATCTGTCCCTTTAATCTGTGGTGCTCTGCAGGCAGGGAGCGGGAATGTCCCGTGCCTGTCCCTGCTGACTCAGCCTCTTCACTGCACTTCATTTCTTTCTGCAATAAAAGCCACAACGAGCAGCATCACAGGCCTTTTCACAGTAAAATCAGGCGTGAGCGTCATCACCGAGTGTCTCTCTTTAAGGCCCGCTGTTACTTCCTGCTTTGAGCTTTTGAGGATTCTGTCTGGCTCTGAGTAAGCTCCTCCTCTTCCTCCTCTTCGTCCTCTCGCCTCCTCTTCCTCCTCTTACTCCCCTCACGTCCTCATCTTCAGTCTGAAACGTCTTGTTCTGCAGAGGAACCTCAGATCGGCGGCGGCTGCAGTCAGCGCCGCGGCCTCGAAAAAGTTCATTCAAAGCAGCGCCACCTTGTACATTCAGAAAAACACTGGTTCTTTAAAAGGTTCCTCAAAACGCTCTGTGGTTCTCCAGAGAACCATCAGCAGCTGAAGAACCTCTTTATTTAGGGGCTGGTTCTCCACACACTCTCTGTGGTTCTTTAAAGTGCTAAAGGTTCTTCATGTTTATTGGAGTTATTTGGTGGCGGCAGCAGCTAACAATTCTTATCCTTGTGGATTAATGTGCAGATTATTTCCTCAGTGAATGGATTAATGTGCAGATTATTTCCTCAGTGGATGGATTAATGTGCAGATTATTTCCTCAGTGTATGGATTAATGTCTCGCTCTATAAACCATCAGAAAACATTTTTAATAGCTCGTCTGGAACCCAGTGAAGGAACAAGGAACGTGGAGAACCGGCCAACAACATGTTCATGTTGGTTTTCAACCTGCACACAGTCACATGATTTAAAACACTCAGAGAAGCTTTTATTTTGAAAAATTACTAAAGAACCTTTTAAAAAGCTTCTCTTGGTCGGCTCTCCGGTGCTACTGTTCCTTTTGGTTCTTTGTGGAACCAAAAATGGTTCTTCTGTGGCATCAATCTGAAGAGCCATTTTTGGTTCCAGTTAGCACCTTTATTTCTCGGAGTGATAGCTGAACGTCTGCAGCTTCACCACATTTTCAAATTCAGAATAATCCAAGTTAATCCCGCAGGAGCCTGGAGGGAGTCACACGTTCCCTCATTTCCACCTAAAACTCAAAAACTAAAATCTCTTCACTTTGACTTTGGGTTTCTCTGAGCGACCGAACCAGCAGCAGGACTGAGGCTGAGCTCCCAGCGCCCCCTGGTGGTCAGAAATCATCCGGTGCAGCTTCAAAGGAGTGCTGTGCGAAGTTGCCGAGGAATAAATTAATAAATTAATAAATAACAGCAAAAAAAAAAAAAGTATACAGGGCAAAAGTCAGAAAAAGAAAAGAATAAATAGAAAAAAATGAAAAAAATATTTGTATGAATAATTAAAAACTGTTGGATCTTTCTGGAATACTCTACACTTTAAATGTAAAAATATGATAATAATACTTTTCTCTGTTTAGTATTTTACCTCAGTGTGCATGTGGCTGTATGTGAAGCTGTGACAAGGGATTTTTTTTTTTTTTTTGGCCAGCTCTGTGGTTCCAGTGAATCTGCAGGACATTTGCTCGCCTGCCGACCACACGGATGAATTTTACTGAAGTTTCCATTTACTGAAGTTTTTCCGTAGAGCACAGGAAGTGAGCGCCAGGACTTTTTAATCCAGTGAATGAATTAATTTAGTGTGTGATGTGAAAAATAAAGCCCAGGTCTGATGGGAAGTGATCAGAGTCTCAAAGTGTGAATGTTATCGAGATATGAACGGAGAAAAGGAAGAGCTGACGTCAACCGTTTATCTGTTAACTGATCAATTTCCTGTCGAGCGATCAATTGATTAACTGACTCATCGTCTCAGCACTGATCAGGACCCAGAGCTTATCACTGAACCAAGGGCTGCTTCCTCACCCTGTGTTAAAGGCTGCTCGCTCGCCCCGTGCTGCCGGCTCACTCAGGCGTGTGAGTCTCAGGTCCGGCAGCCGATCGATGGACGAGTGTAAAAAAAGAAAGAAAGAAAGAAAGAAAGAAAGAAAGAATGAGAGTTTTGTGTGCAGAGTGTTTTCAGAGTGTTGCTTGCCGTGCTGGCTGAGCAGCTCTGTTAGCGGTTAGCGTAACCACAGCTCAGCACATCACACCAAGGCCGTAACGCCCACATACATTGAGAGGTACAAGCCCCCCCCCCAATGTTCAGGCACTCCAAAATGACACAAGCAAATTTTCACTTGTTTCAAATGAAAATTCACTTGAAACAAGTGAAAATTTGCTTGTGTCAGTGGCAAAATTTGCCAGTGGAAAAAGTGAAAATTCACTTGAAATAAGTGAAAATTAGCTAGAAACAAGAAACAGATTTTGCTAATGAAACAAGCAAATTTTCACTTGAAACAAGAGACAATTGTCTAAAAACAAGCATGAAAAAGCAAATTCTGGTTGTTTGTTTGTTTGCTTGTTTGTTTGCTGGCTGTGCATCTGGACACAGACGTGAAGCGAGGCAGCACGTCTGGCCACGCCTCCTTCCTCAAGGCCCGACGCATCTCATCTCATCACTGCAGCGTTGCATTTGCCCCTTTTCCACCAGAAAAAACCTGGTGCTGGTTCGGAGCTAGTGCTAGAGCCGGTGCTTAACTGGTGCCAACCAAGAACCGGGTTGCTTTTCCACCGGTCGAGAGCCAAGTGGAGCCAAGTCAGAGCCACGTCATGACGTCAGCGTGAAATGACGTGGGTGTGCGAGACGCTCGCTCAGAATCACAATAACCATCATGAATGAATGAATGAATGATACTTTATTAATCCGTTGCAGGAAATTCCATTGTCACGGCAGCTTCATCACTTCAACACACATCAAACTGCACACTCATACAATCCAGCGGCTGCAGCGTCTCTGTCTCTGTCTGCCCGTCCTGTCCTGAAGCCGGTGAAACTGAGCAGTGAGTCGGGGATGATGTTCGTGAGCCGCGTCTCAGTCAAGCATATAACGCTGCTTTCCCGATACAGTTTCTGGCCCCGGGTGGAGCAGGATGTGGATTTATTGGTGATGCAAATACTGCGTGTGTCTTTACAAGCCTACATTTCAATACAGAGGCGAAAAACACAATTATCGCCGGCTACCTGTCGGATTCGCGATCGGAACGAATGACAGCTGTTTAGTTATAAAACGGGTGCTTCTCATCCTTAAATGTAATTTGCGGAGCCGCGTTCCATGCCGTTGTAAAATCAGTATAACCCGCGGCTTCTCTGGGATTATTGTTTATGTTTATAGCGTTCGCAGTTCCTGTTTTGTTTTGTAACCCCGCCCACCAATGAGGCGGTGGGCCGCGTCATCGGTTCTTTCTCTGGCTCCTGTTTAGCCCCTGCTCGGAGTCGCTGCTTGCCTAGCACCAGTTTGGAACCAGTTTGGCCCCAGCTTGGGCCGTGGAAAACCAAAAAACTGGTGCTAAGTCAGGCACCGGCTCCGAACCAGCCCTGGTGGTTCGGAAAGGGGTAATTGTGGTCCATGTGCCGCCCCAACATGGCGGCTGCAGCCTCTGTCAGAACAAAACCCTGAAAGATGTGACAATCAGTGTTTTACTCAACTGCTGCAAGCTCTGTGTTCACACACACACACACACACACACACACACACACACACAAACACACACACACACACACAGGGGTTCCTGCCTTGAGGTCGGCGTGTTGTCACGAGTTGAAGAACTGACTTCCAACCCCCTCCTCACGGTCTGCAGTTCACTGGGAGATAACACACACACACACACACACACACACACCACACACACACACACCACACACACACACACACACACACACACACACACACACACACACACACACCACACACACACACACACACACACACACACACACACACACACCACACACACACACACACACACACACACACACACACACACACCACACACACACACACACACACACACACACACACACACACACACACACCACACACACACACACACACACACACACACACACACACACACACACCACACACACACACACACACACACACACACACACACACACAGGCACAAATGTACATTCACAAATATCCCTTTGAGAGTCGTGTGTGTGTGTGTGTGTGTTCTAGTTTGAACAGCAGTGACCTGCCCGGCCAAGCTAATACTGAACTCTACTGGGAACTGGGTCACACACACACACACACACACACACACACACACACACACACACTGTTTCTCAGTTTCAGTGTGAAAGTCTTCAACCTGCTGCAGTTCCACTTCACCAGGCTTATCTGCCATCTGCAGCTGTGTGTGTGTGTGTGTGTGTGTGTGTGTGTGTGTGTGTGTGTGTGTGTGTTCGTTAGAGTTCAGATCCATTGAGTCATAGTTTTTGGCTGCAAACCAGGACAGGAGAACTGACCTGGGATCAGCTCTACAGTTGCAGAAATTCTGGCAGTTGGTACGGAAGGGGCCCTGAACGCACCGCACACACACACACACACACACACACACACACACACACACACACACACACACACGTACATGTACATGTACATGTACATGCATGCACATGCATGTGAAATTAATACATATATGATTACACACACTTACCACACACACACACACACACACACACACACGCTGCAGCCGGGGCCCCGCCCTGCCCTGAGGAATGCTGTGAATCATGGGAACTGAACAGAATGCTATGAATCATGGGAGCACGGGCCAATAAACTGCAGAGTTGACATATTTACTTCTTCTTCTTCTTCTTCTTCCTCTTCTTCTTCTTCTTTGGTGGCGGAAGTGAAACCAGCAGGCAGTTCACTGTCCCTGAGGTAAAGCCGTGGCTCGGGGGCCCAGAGGGGGCCTCTGAGCTGCTGTGAGGGAGCGTCTTCCAGCCAGATCACACTGAAGCTTTGGTCAAACAGCACCATGTTTACCTGCATGACTCACCTGGACTCACCTGGACTCACCTGGACTCACCTGGACTCACCTGGTGGCGAGTCCAGGTGAGTCAGGAGACGACGTCATGCTCATCAACACCTTTAGTGTCAGCAAACTGAACAGCTGGAAGTCGTGAGGCATCGTGTCTGTGTGTGTGTGTGTGTGTGTGTGTGTGTGTGTGTGTGAGCTGGCAGCTGTGATGCTCTGTGCTTCTGTTCCTGTGGAAGAATACAATAGAATACAATAGAATAGAATAGAATGTCTTTACTGTCACTGTACAAGACAATAAAGAAGCCGCTGGAAGCCGTGAGGCGGCGGCGGCGTGCTGACTGCTCCTGCAGCGTGAGGCTCCACGCCGTGTTCGCCGTGAGGAGCCCGACTCAGGCCGTCCCGTCTCCTGAGGGTCTGATCCCGTCCGGTGATGAAGACTATGACGAAAAATATTCGTCAATGAACCTTTTTCACGGACGAAAACTAAATAAAAACTCAATGAAAAGTCAGATATGACGACGAAGAGCGTGACACTTAAGTCAACGAATAAAAACGAGAGAAAAATGTTGGGCGGGACAAACAGAGGAGGAGCAGTCTGCAGGTCGCTTGTTTACCCACATCAGGAAGGTCCAGTGACATCACCTGGTGCAGTGTTTCCCAAACTTTTTTTCTGGGGACCCATTTTTTAAAAATGACAAACCACTGCGACCCAAATCACAATGTAGGCTTTATCTATAAATCACAAGAGCGAACTTGTACAGAAATTGCCATTTCTGGCCATTTTTAGTGCCATTTCCACATCACTTCATCTTGAATAGGTGAAACAGCCATCTCAAAAAGATATCGATTGTTTGACAAATCATAACTTTGTTTAACTGTAACATCACGGGCGGTAGTTTGGCTAGCAGTGTCAGTCTGGTCTTTTTTCTGGTTGTTTTCCCCGCCGAGGTCGGTGCACGTTCAGCTTTACCCCGGCTTCCCTCGGATGTGTTAGTTAGGGTAGTAGTGTCTTTATCCGGGACTCTCTTTTTGATCAGCCAAGCATCCATTGTGGCTGGCTGCGCGCGAATTACGGCGAAAATATGGCGGAAACACACTATTGGTGATCTGAGCGGAAAGTGCGAGTATGGTTTAAAAACAATAATTAAAAAAATAACAACGAGCTCCCTCATGTGGCTAAAAGGTGTACTGCAGATATAGATCTTAAATAGGCTAGACTGGACATGGAAGAAATACTACAAATTTATTTGGCGACCCAAATAAAATCTCATGCAACCCACATGTGGGTCGCGACCCAGTATTTGGGAAACACTGACCTGGTGGACGTCTAACCTGCAGCCTCTTGGCCTCTGTGGCATGTGCTTGGTGACCCCTGACCTCCAGTATGTTTAGTTGGGTTTAGTTGCACGGCTTTGGTAGATTTCAGGTGACTTCACTGACATTAAGAATAAAATAAAATCCATGTTTTGTATTACAGCCATTAAATCTGTGTCTGTGTTGCATGTTCAAACTTTAACACGGTTCCAGATCAGACTGATGGAGACTTCAATGACTGGGAATTCTGTAGAAAAATTTAATCAACTCAAATCTGCTAATACAGCTGTCCCTCGCTATAACGCGGTTCAGCTTTCACGGCCTCGCAGTTTTGCGGATTTTTTTTTGTGCAATTTTGCATGCTTTTTTTTTTTTTTTTTTTTTTTACAGCGCCTTGTGTTCTGCGTCCTGATTGGCTAAGGGACTGTAGACCATTGTCAGTCAATCTCCTCCGTGCCGTGTCTCCTGTACAGTACAGAATGCGTTCATTCTATAATACTGGACTTATTTTTCTATGAAGGTTTGAACTTTGAGAGTTTAAATAAGAGAGAAAAGTGAGAAAATGTTAATGCCTGTCTGAGAAAAGTGTATAAAGTGTGTAGTGAGGGGTTTCACAGCCTTAAAACATCTAGAATAATTGTAAAAAATAAAGCTGACTACTTATTGTGGGTTATTTTTAGAACGTAACTCCCGCGATTAATGAGGGACCGCTGTATTTGGTCGACTAAAACTAAGACTAAAAGACTTAAGAGACTAAAACTCTTCTGATATTTGGTCGACTAAACCTAGACTGAGACTAAAAGACTTCAGGTGACTAAAATATGACTAAAACTAAATGGTGTGTTCTTCAAAAGACTAAACATCAGCATGAACTCTGACCTCGTCGTGGCGTCTGTCAGCTGAGCGGCGTCTCTCCTGAGGCCAAAGTGTTTCCGCTCAGCTCCTCCTCCTCCTCCTCCTCCTCCTCGTCCTCCTCCTCCTCCTCCTCCTCCTCCTCCTCCTCCTCCTCCTCCTCCTCGTCTTTGTCTTCTCGCCTGCCGTCATCAGCATGAGGCGAGCTACCAGCTGCTGCCGCGGTTTCAGGCGGAAACGGCGGCATAAGCACAACGAGAGAATTTCAAAATAAAGGCGTCGTGAGCTGAAGGATGATGATGATGATGATGATGATGATGGTGATGATGATGATGATGATGATGATGACGATGATGATGATGATGATGATGATGATGATGATGATGATGATGACGATGACGATGAGGATGATGATGATGATGGTGACGATGATGATGATGATGGTGATGATGATGATGATGATGATGGTGATGATGATTATGGTGATGATGGTGATGATGTGATGATGAGGATGATGATGATGATGATGATGATGGTGACGATGATGATGATGGTGGTGATGATGATGATGGTGATGATGATGATGATGATGGTGACGATGATGATGATGATGGTGATGATGATGATGGTGATGATGGTGACGATGATGATGATGATGGTGATGATGATGATGATGATGATGGTGATGATGATTATGGTGATGATGGTGATGATGTGATGATGGTGATGATGATGATGATGATGATGATGATGATAATGGTGGTGATGATGGTGATGATGATGATGATGATGATGATGATGGTGATGTGATGATGATGATGATGATGGTGATGATGATGGTGATGGTGATGATGGTGATGATGATGGTGATGATGGTGATGATGATGATGATGATGATGATGGTGGTGACGATGATGATGATGATGATGATGATGATGATGATGATGACGATGATGATGATGATGTGATGATAGTGATGATGATGATGATGATGATGATGATGATGTGATGATGATGATGGTGATGATGATGATGATGATGATGTTGATGATGATGGCGATGATGATGATGGTGATGATGATGATGATGATGATGATGATAGTGATGATGATGATGGTGATGATGATGATGATGATGATGATGATGGTGATGATGGCACTTTGCGTGGATCTCACTGCTGAGCGTTCAGGAGTTGAAGCTCCACCAGCGCCTGTTCATCCTCTGCTCTCAGGCTTATTTAGCGTTTGGATGTTAATGGATGAACATGGCCGTGTTTATTTATTCATTCATTCATTTATTTTATTTATTTATTCATTCATTTATTTTTATTGAATCATAGTTTTGATGTCTGGAGCTCAGCGGGAAGTCGAGTCACATGTTTCGGCTCCGATGTGACGGACTCGGCTCTGGAAAACACTCGAGTCCTGCCAGTGTTCCACAGCTGCTCTCTGGACACCGTGTGTGTGTGTGTGTGTGTGTGTGTGTGTGTGTGTGTGTGCGCACACGCGCGCTTGTCCGTGCATGCCAGCATTCCTGTGTGCCTCTGCTGTGATCTGTTTGACGACCTTTGACCCCGTCTGCTCCCCTGACAGGATGGAAAGTGCAGATGGACGGAGAACAAAAAGCCAAGGAGGTTTAGAGAGAGAGTGAGAGAGAGAGGGAGAGGGAGAGAGAGAGAGAGAGAGGGAGAGAAATCAATTTACTTTTCTCATTAATTTCTAGACATTTTATACATTTAGAATTTGATTCATGTTGTGTTTTCTAATGTCGACCCCAGGAGGCAGTTTTACAATCAGTTTTACAATCTATACCTGGAGGGTGTGCTGGGACAGGTGTGTGTGTGTGTGTGTGTGTGTGTGTGTGAGTGAGAGAGAGAGAGAAACAGCCTGTCTGACCAGAAACAATGTAGATTTTGATCGTGTTTTTCATGTTTCTGTCTCTTTTTGGAAAGAAACCAAGTAAATTTTCTCAGATTTCAACAACCTGGAGGAGTTCAGCGTGGCTTGGCGTGTGGCGTGGCCTGTGGCTTGGTGTGTGGCTTGGCGTGTGTAAGGCGTGTTGTGCTGTATAGATCCTGATGAGCGTCCTGACACCGGGCCTCCGCCACTCTCCTCTTCCTCAGTTTTTTAAAAAGTAGTTTTAGGAGAACGGTGCACAGCAGACAGACGTTTCAGAGCAAAGAGCTACGAGAACCTGAGACAAACAGCAAGGCAGCACAGGAGTGACTGAAGGGAAGATTAAAAAAACACCTGTCTGTACACCGTGCACTTACATGCATGTCTTTCTCTCTCTATGCGTAGTCGTAGCTTTCTATTGGCTGTCATGCTGTTGATCTGGCACCGTGCGCTCTGATTGGCTGGGAGCGACACACCGCTGTCCGGCGCCTGACGTCCCTCTGATATTATACAACCGCAGAACCGGAGAAAACTCATTAATTCAGTATTTCCTGTTTCCTCGGCGCGGAGCGGAGCGGCCGGCGAGCGAGGCCCGGCCGGTGATCCGGGCGGTGGGAGCCGCAGCCGAGCGGCTATGTTTGGACTTTTCCTCTCCTTTCATCTTTGCCTTGACCTCCTCGACCTCCGCAGGGTTTAAGGAAAAGTGAGAAAGGAAGGAAGGGATGGAAGACGGCTGCAGTCTCTGTCCTCTGACTTCCTGTTGTGCCAGGCGGCCGAGGGGAACAGGAAACCAGCGGCGGGCAGCTCCAGCCCGGAGCGAGGGTCCGAGCCGCCCGTCCACTCCGGAAGCTTCAGAGCCGAGAACTCGCTTTAAATCACTCTGGACTTTAAAAAGCTAAGAGTGACTCAGCAGGTCTGCTTAAAAATAACCCGCAATAGGCAAAATCCGCGAAGTTTATTCAGCTTTATTTTTTTACAATTATTCTAGATGTTTTAAGGCTGTAAAACCCCTCACTACACACTTTATACACTTTTCTCAGACAGGCATTAACATTTTCTCACTTTTCTCTCTTGTTTAAACTCTCAAAGTTCAAACCTTTGTAGAAAAATAAGTCCAGTAAAAAAAAAAAAACATGCAAAATTGCACTAAAAAAAATCTGCGAAACTGCGAGGCCGCGAAAGGTGAACCGCGTTATAGCGAGGGACCACTGTAACCCAAAATAAGGCTATTCAACTCATTTTTGCAGCAGTAAACAGTTAGCCGCACAATAACTGTGCAGCACTTCTGTTTTCTGTCAAAATAAGAGCGCTAGCTAACATTAGAAAAAAGGGTGTACCGTAATCTTAAATCGACCGACTGAAAATCTGTTGGACAGTAGCTGTGATCACGATAATGTCCTGGTGCAGGTCTGTGCAAAAATAAATAAAGGCCTGCAGCGAATAGCCGCCTGGTTCTTTTAAACGCCCGGGGTCCAAGTTGATTTTGCGTATTAAACGCCCGGGCGATTAATTGGGGAAATACGGTATGCAGAGCTGAGGGAGTTTTTTTTTTTTTTTTTTAAATAAGATTTTTTTTTGGCATTTCTGCTTTATTTGATAGTTACAGTGGAGAGGGACAGGAGAGGCAGAGGGAGGACCTGCAGCAAAGGGCCTGAGGTCGGATTCAAACCCAGAACGCTGCGATCAGGCCTTAACCAGAGGGACGCACTAGGGCTGTCCCGATTAATCGACTTAATCGATTACGTCGACACGTACAACATACCGTCCAGTTGTTGTCAATTACGTCGCAATTTACACAAACAGTGTACAGCAGACGTTGACGTTCATGAACAGAACTGGAAAAAAACGGCAGCGGCTGCAGGTCCGAGCGTTTCAGACGGAGCAGAGGGCAGCAGCGGCACCAAACAGCCAGAAAGACGATCAGAGACGTCAAAAGTGTGGAGATCTTTTAAAGAGAAGCCAAATGACACCTCAGCAGCACCACGGCGACGAGCGAGCAGCTGGAGCGGGACGTCCCGGTGCTGCTGGAGGACGACAGGAAGCAAAGAGCTGGACAATCCTAAATCTAACTAACTGATTACCAACTAACGTGAAGTTACAGCAACACGGCAGCATGAAGGAGTTAAAGCATCACCGGGTCACTTTGACTGAGAAACCAAACTTAACGCTACACGTTAATACGTCGCACATAACAAAAAAAAAAAAAAAAATTGCGAGATTACTTGAAATTGTTTGACTAATCGACTAATCGTAAAAATAGTTGATAGATTAATTGGGAAAAAAATAATCGTTTAGGACGGCCCTCGCGTGCACTCCACCAGCCGAGCCACCGGGGAACCCCAGACCTGATGACCACGCTCGCTCACCGGTCGAGCAGCACCGGAAACCACAGGGCCGCCCAGCCGATCGTCTAAGAGACACGGAGAAGACGTTTTAAAAACCAGATAATATGAGAGAGAAGAGCAGGACGGCCTCCTGCACTCAGAGAAACAAACTGCTAAGCATAGGCGGAGTTTGCAGGGGGCAGGGTGGGGAATTGCCCCCCCTAGCGTCTGAAATGTGTCACTACATTGAGTCAAAAATAGGTCCAATATTTTTTTTTTCCTGTATACATATCTATAAACATTTAAGCAATGCAATAAAATAAGATTATTTTCAGAAATAAATCTGAATTACATTATGTTTGGTATTGTAATAAATAAAATAATTAAAAAAAAATGTTTGCCCCCCCCAGCGCAAATTTCAAAGTCCACCTATGCTGCTATGTGGAACCAAAACGGGTTCCTCAGAGTGAAGGAACTTTTCTCAGTCCTTGTTCCTTCAGTGGGTTCCAGACGAGCTATTAAAAATGTTTTCTGATGGTTTATAGAGCGAGACATTAATCCATTCACTGAGGAAATAATCTGCACATTAATCCATTCACTGAGGAAATAATCTGCACATTAATCCACAAGGAAAAGAATTGTTAGCTGCTGCCGCCACCAAATAACTCCAATAAACATGAAGAACCTTTAGCACTTTAAAGAACCACAGAGAGTGTGTGGAGAACCAGCCCCTAAATAAAGAGGTTCTTCAGCTGCTGATGGTTCTCTGGAGAACCACAGAGCGTTTTGAGGAAACTTTTAAAAACTTTTATTTTTCTGAGTGTGGCGATGTGTTTAATGACCTCACAGACCGCCGCCTCATAGCAGCTCCATCATCACAACCTCCTCTGCTTTCAGAACCGCTGGACTCTGTGCTGCCCTCTAGTGGATTTACTGCTGAACATCCATGACGATGTAAAGGACGCATGGACGCACGTGGACAGAGACGCATTTATTTTTAAACGGAGCAGAAATGAGTCAACTGATATTTAATTTCTCTCTCTCTCTTCCTCTCTCTCTCTTCCTCTCTCTCTCTCTCTCTCTCTCTCTCTCTCTCTCTCTCTCTCTCTCTCTCTCTCTCTCTCTCTCTCTCTCAGGTATCTGTTGGAGCAGGATTTCCCGGGGATGCGGATCGGTCCGGAGCCGACCACCGACGGTTTCATCGCGGTGATGTACGGCGAGAACGAGGGCGTCGTCCCCGGCAACGCCCTGGTGGTCGACCCCAAGAAGCCCTTCAGGAAGCTCAACGCCTTCGGCAACTCCTTCCTCAACAGGTACACACACACACACACACACACACACACCAGCAGCCACAAACAAACAAACAAACGTAAAGTATCGTCACCGTGTCGAATCAGGAGATAAACGTGTCGTCACAGCTCACAGGCTAATCAATAATCAGTGTGATCAGTTTGGTGCTGAAACAACCAGCGGCTCAACTGATTAATTCATTTGCTGAAAAATTAATTAATTAGTGATCAGCTTCACTTAAAGCACTCAGATGCTGAGTTTGTTGTCCTGTCGGTGATATTGATCAACAAACTGAACTAAATTCATTGATAATGGAAATGATCATTGGCTGCAGCCCAGAAGGTAAGCAGAGCTCAACTGTGAGGAAACTGATGAAATAATAATAATAATAATTATTATTATTATTATTTTATCCTTTATTTGGATCCTGAGTCGCTGATCTTCCAAAAAAAACAACAACAATAAAAACAAACAATAATTAAAATGAAACTGTATCAATAACACAAAAAGACAAAACAGACAGATGTAAAGATCAGGGAATAAGTCAGATAACGTCCACATATGAAGCAAAAACAGTGAAATGAATGAATTGATCTGCATCAAGACGGCAACAACATAAAAATAAATAAAAATAAGGTAAAAAAAATAGCTGGAATTACCCTTTAAAAACCTTTAGCTGTTTAATGACACACAAACTAACAGGAAGTCAGCTTGCTTTTGGTTGTACTGTCCCTTTATCCCACTGTGGACGGGGCAAGCTATGCTCACACTCACACACACACACACACACACACACACACACACACACACTCAGCCTGGCAGCTCTTGACAGTCCTGTCACCAAACACACACGACCTGGGAAGTGACTCCTTCACCCCTGACTGACGCTACCTCTCCACATGTACACACACACACACACACACACACACACACACACACACACACACACACACACACACACACACTGCTGGCTGTCAGACAGGAGTTAGTTATAGCTCGGGTTTAAATTTAGCCGAAAAACACGCAGGTCCAAACTATTTCCTCTGTCCAGAAATATTTCTGAGAGGAGACAACGAGGAAATGGAGGGACAGTTAGTGTGTGTGTGTGTGTGTGTGTGTGTGAGAGATTATGCGAAGCCAAACACATTCCTTTAACCACGAATGCCATCTTGCCCCAAGTGAGGGAGGAACCCTCTACAATAACACATTGTTTCCAGGGGGAAGTGTGTGTGCGTCACCACGTGTCAGCGCCGCGCTCTGTTTTTTCCCGCCGCCGCTCGCCGAAATTTACAGCCGCCGCACTCGGTCTTCTAAATTTAACCTTTATGTTTAATGCAAAGGAACAAACACACACACGTTCTCCTGGAGGCGGGGAACGTTCTCCTGGAGGCGGGGAACGTTCTCCTGGCGTTCCCCAAACCCAGACTCGTCCATCAGACCGCCACACGGAGACGCCTGATTGGTCAATAATCCCACTTCCAGTTGATGGTGGAATATCTGCAATAATCCCACTTCCAGCTGATGGTGGAATATCTAGGAGGGAAGAAAGTTGAGCAGCTGACTTGTTGCAGCGGTGGCTTCCTGTTCCATCACTATTCCAGCAGCACCTGAACTCAGTGAGCTCTTTAGAACCAGACGCTCTGTCACTGATGTTGGGAAAGGCAGACTGCAGGGCTGCTGCTGGAGGTGACACACCTGTGGGGGCGGGGCTGAAGGAAACACCTGAACTCACTGGTTCAGAGCTGAGGCCCAGTGCTTTAGACCACACAGTGAAGATAGATAGATAGATAGATGGATAGATGGATGGATAGATAGATAGATAGATGGATAGATGGATGGATAGATAGATAGATAGATATATGGATAGATGGATGGATGGATGGATGGATGGATAGATAGATAGATAGATAGATGGATGATAGATAGATAGATGGATGGATAGATGGATAGATAGATAGATAGATAGATAGATAGATAGATAGATAGATAGATAGACAGATAGATAGATAGATAGATAGATAGATAGATAGATAGAGCAGCGTTGGCTCGCTGTGAGCAAAATAATAATTTGACTTGGCAGCAGAATTCATTGGATCCAGTCCCACTGAAGAGAGAAACATCCAGATAAAAACACATGTGCAGACACACACACACACACACACACACACACACACACACTGTCATTATATCCACTGTCTTACATAAATGTGAAGTGTGTGTGAGCATGCAGTCAGCTCCGCCTGCAGCCCGACGTCACGCTCAGGTGTCTGCACCTGAGGAGGCGTGCACAGCCTGCACCACACAGTAACCAGGATCATACTACAGATAATAATGATAATCATATTACTACCACTACCACTACTACTACTACTACTACTACTACTATTAATAATAAAAATAATAATGATAGTGACAATGATAATGATACTACTACTACTAACAATAATAATCATCATTATCATCATCATATTACTACTAATAATAATAGTAAAAACAAAAATAGTAATAACTTGGTAAGTCCTGCAAATCAGTTCAAATCAAGTTACAGATTTACAGCTTTAGAGGAAACTAAGACAGTATGTGATTTTTGAAAACAATCATTCAGTGTTTGTTCTTTTGGTGTGTGTGTGTGTGTGTGTGTGTGTGTGTGTGTGTGTGTGTGTGTGTGTGTGTGTGTGTGTGTGTGTGTGTGTGTGTGTGCAGGTTCATCTGCTCCCAGATGCCCAATCAGGTTCTTCAGAGCATCAGCATCATCGACACTCCTGGCATCTTGTCTGGAGAGAAGCAGCGAATCAGCAGAGGTATGAACAGTGTGTGTGTGTGTGTGTGTGTGTGTGTGTGTGTGTGTGTGTGTGTGAGATGATGATGATTTTTTACATTTACATGTTAGTGGTACGAAATTAGAACTCAGGTCCCAGTATAACCCTAAATAAATAAATAAAGCAAGGTAAAAAAAAAAAAAATGTAAATATAAAATATAAAATATAAGTATGAGCAGTATATATCAATTATAAACAATATGTATAAACTATAAACAGTATATGTAAATAAATATAAACAGCCTATATAAATGTAAACAGTGTATTATATAATATAAACAGTGTGTATGAATAGATATAAGAAGCATATATAAATGTACCAAGTGACAGAACCCGACGCCTGGTACTGGGATTCAGGAGCTGTTAGACCTGATACACAGTCAGTGCTGAAATTAGCTTATGAGTGCTAAACACGCATGTTAAAGTGGACATGGTCCAACATCTGGTCTCAGTCAGGGGAAGTCGGGGAAAGGACATTGTGCCCAAAACAGTGGAATATTCCTTTACACCCGTGCTTTTTTTTTTTTTTTCTTCTTTTTTTTTTATTGTAAATTTGTTTTATTCTAGACTTGCATTTCAAGTCTTCATGGTTTTCATATATTGACTGTGACAGCACTTTTGAAAGCACCATTTGGGGAAATTATTTTCTACTGCAGGCCTTACAAATGGCTTTACATTTAAAATCAATACATTTTTCAGTATGACGAAGACTAATGCGTCTGTTGATTACATACAGTGTCATATACTGATCATACAACATAGTACACACTGTAATTTGTCAATAATTTTTTTTTTTTTTTTTTTTTTACACCCGTGCTTTCCAAGAAGTGAGATTTGTGTGTTTTTCTGTAATCAGCTGCCGGTTGAAAATGAAGCTGCTCCTGTTGCTTGAACACAAAAACCTTCACATCGAGCCCAAACTCAGATCAGCCTCGGTGCTTTGCTGCCTGCACCGAGCTGGAGGGAGCTGACCCGCTCTCCCTGGCAGGCTTACAGGAACATTACAGCTCTGTGTGTGTGTGTGTGTGTGTGTGTGTGTGTGTGTGCACTAGCTGACTAAGCTATCGGGAACGCCCCGCTCTTAGCCCATTGTGTCGTTGCATAATAGCCTTGCAGCGTGTTTCGTTTCCTCATATTGTATGAAGTCACATTAGCGGGCCGGCAGCGCTCCGACACTCCGCCCAGATCAATCACACAAACACTCCTGCAGCCTGAGGAGCCGTCCCGCAGCGAGGGGTCAAAGGTCACGCAGAGAACCCATGGAGATCACATCTCCCTGTGACCCGATCAGCTGCTCAGGAGGTTCATAACACCAGAGCCAACGGGACGGATAAAAGTTTGTTGTAGATTTATTTCAGTCAGCCTTTACAGCTACATGTTAAAGTGACGTGTGTGTGTGTGTGTGTGTGTGTGTGTGTGTGTGAGTGTGTGTGTGCTGCATAGACACATGCACACACATTGCACAACATTGCATAACAGCCACTGTGGCTTTGCCTCTTATTTAATGAAATCTTATTTCTGTGCCAGGACTTTTTAATCCCGTTCCTCTGTAGTTTTTTGTGCTCAGATTACAGAAACTGTCATCCTGTAACGAAGCTGCACTAAAAAATATTTTTTTATATTTATTTATATTTTACATTTATTTATATTTATATATATTTATTTATATTTCCTGCTATCAGCACTGCTCCGTCTGTCTCTATATATTTCCATCTCTCTGGCTCTCACCCTGCGGTTTTTTCCTCACCGTTCCTGTCTTTTATGTTTTCTCTGTTAATTTCTATTTCAGTCACTTTGCTGTGTCTCATTCTCTCCTTCCTCTAACGAACCGCAGAGCTCCTGCGCTGATTCTCTCTGACCACAGACGTTACAAATGCAGATCTGAAACCAGTGAGTTCACACACAGGAACAGCTGAGGTTTCCGTTCTGCGGGCTCCAGATCTGAGTCACTGCCGGAGATCTGAAAGCGGATTCTCGTTTTCCACTTTTACTGATCCCGTGAAGGCAGTCAGTCTTTTCTGTTTCCCGCGCTTAACAAGGAGGACGATGAGGGTGTGGCAGGGAGTGAACGAGGGGAGACACAGGAGCTGATTGGCTGGGAAAACACAGGAGGCGGGTCAAGCAAACGGGGTGACGAGACCCAGGTGAGAACAGGAAACCACGGGTCAGAAAAAGCTGCTCTGTTCCGTAGAGGAAGGTCATTGAAAAGCATTCGACATCACATCTGCTGCATGAAACCAGCAGCTGTTTCTCAGGAAGAGGCCCTGTGCGTCCGGAGTGAGTCACGGCCTCTGCAGGAGACGTTTGGTTGTGACCTGATCAAAGTGTCACTCTGCGGCTCGGACCGAGAGGCGTTGGAGGAACAACGTGGCTTTCGTTTCTGAGTAGTTTCCACAAACCTCTGACAAGCAGGAGTTCTGCAAGGAACCTGTTAGCAGTTTTTTCCTCCTCATTTTTTGCCCTGCATGATCAGCCCTCTGGAAGCTGAGTCACGTCTGATCAGGAAAGTGCTGCCAAGATGTCATGCATGCGTTGAATTTATTGCACTTGTACTCAATGAGGGAACTGCAGTGAATGTTGCTTAAAAATTTCAGAAACCAGATTTCCCCGCTTGTCACGGTTTCTTGACGAAAACGTTCTCATGAGAGAATCCAAGTTTCGTGAAAACTTGTTGCAGAATATTGCAAAATGTTGACTAATAATAAAGACTAATAATAAATACCCGTGCCTCATCAGTTTCCTCAGCGTGCCTGAGCAGTGGGATCCAGGCATCAGTGAGTTACAGACAGGAGTAAATTACAAACTGTGTGTGATTGCTGTGAGAGAACTCACTGGTTCTGCGGGGTTCCACACAGAGCGGTCAGTAATCATTTAGAGTGTATTTTAATCTGAAAGGCCTGTGGACGTCGGCTTGGAGATTTTCACCCTGAGCCAAAGGTTTTCAGGGTCTTCAGCATGTAGAACATGATGCCTGACACCAAATAAAATAACTCTAACATGACCAATGTAAAATCATCAATTCTGTGTCAGGGTGCTGATCAGACACACGATCCTTTAACTGGAGCCTCCATCTGTGCAAAAAAAAAAAAAATCATCCGCTCTGCTGAAGTGTCGTCGAGCCAGAAACTTTATTTTGTCCTTGGGGATCAGTAAAGCATCACAGAACCAGGCTGCTTTTCATGATTCCAGCAACATAAACTTTGTGCAAACGGTTTTAAATGATGGCTGTAAAGTGCTGGGCGTGGAGCGAAACGATGCGACTCAGATGACTCAGAATATATTCTGAGCTTTCGCTGCTGACTTAGCGCGATCCTATGTGGATCTGCAGGAATGAGTTTTGCTGCCAGCAGACCCACAGGAGTGCAGCACCCTCAGGCTTCATAAACTCATGAAAGGAGTTCCTCAGGGAGCCGTCGTGGTTCCTCTGCCGTTGCCGTCTGAGGAGCTCGTAAAGGTTCCTCAAAGGCGCTTTTCTCAGTGTGTGGCATCACGTTTACTTTTGAGGAATTCCTGTGGAATCAAAGGAGATTCTTTGCGTTTTGGCAGGCTTTGCAGTGCAGCCTGAGAGAGCGAGGCGGCGGAGAGCGTTTACTGGTCCTGGACTCGTTGCCAGAAGGCGGAGAGAAGCCGCGGTCCCGGCGGAGAACGAAGAGAAACATCCATCAGCTGCAGGGGACGACAGAGCTCGACCGCACATTGTGTTCATGCGTGGCTGTACACAGTTTCTTGACTCTCCTTGAGATTGTGAAACCGCATGTGAAAAAGGGAATTGTCCGCTTGCCAATGGCTGCATTATCAAATTTTTTTTTTTTTTATTTAGTGGAAGGAACAAAAGTAGGAACAAAAAGGAACATGGAGCGAGAAAGCATTACAGAAGAATGATCTATGTCAGAATCACCGTGGAAAGCTTTGTGGTTCCAAACCCTCGGGGCAGGTCTAGTCCACACAGAGCTATGCTGGAATTACATTAAGGAATTCCGGTGGGGGTTGCAGTGCATGCCGTGTTCTTTGCATCTTGTTCACTGGCAGATTTTTTTTTTTTTTTTTTTTTTGTTTCTCAGGGTGTGTTCACAAACAGCACGTTCTGATCTGTTTATCTGAACTCTGCAGTCGTTTCCTCCTTTAGTTCAGTTCATTTGTCCAGGTGAGAGAAATGTCACTTGAACTCATAACCTGAAAATGTCTCGGTGCTGCACAGCTTGATGAATGTTGTTGTTTGTTCAGCATTAAACCTCCAACCTGACCGACCAAACTGACTCTGTCCAGTGAGCGAGCTGCTTGTGCAGTGCATGTTGTGTTCACGTCTGATGGGCCAGTATGAACCCAAACAAACCAAATCTGAAAATTCAGTGAAGTGAGCTTTTCCACTTCGGTTCAGACCAAAGAAAAGTGACTGAAGGAGGGGTTGCACATTAGATATTTGCCATTATGTGATTCAGACATGCAGAGTTCCTCTTCTTCTGCATTCCCCAGGTCTTTCTGGATGAGAGCATCAGTTAAATGCCTGAGCTGGAAGGTTAGACGGAGGGATGATGGAGGGATGGAGGATTACAGGGCGGGATGGAGGGTTAGAGGGAAGGATTTTGGGCCATAGCGAGGGACGGATGGGCGTTCCCCCCATCTGGAAGCGTTTAGCGGAGCTCAGCTGAGGCTGCATTCCTCCTGAAGACATTTAGCAGGCCAACTGTGACTCACCACAGCGAGGCTGACGTCAGGACGGGACGGGACGGGGCGGCCGGCACTGCTAAAACCTGATTAAACACGAGCGACACAACTGAGGAGGCTTCAGTGAGATCACGGCTACCGCTCTGGAGCCGCTCTGAAGCCGCTCCGGGGCCGCTCCGGGGCCGCTCCGGGGCCACTTGCCGCTCCGGAGCGTTTTCCCAGGCGATCAGTCGTGTTTTATCGGTCGGGGTGCCGGTCGCCTCGCAGTCCTGCTGCAGACCAACATGCATGTTTTGTCAAAGCGCTGAACCACACGCGTGTGTTCTGTGCAGCTGTGTTTCCCAGACGTGTTAAAACCAGCCGGGGTTTCAGACTCCTCCGTGTTCTGGACCCAGAGACTCACGTCTGAAGTGATTTTATCTCAGGGACCCTGACGTGTTTTATTTGCATCGAGTATTAAATCATTTACATGATGGCGTCTCAGTTTTTGTACATTTGTCACTTTTCTCATCTCACATGCGTGTTTTGTGGAAGCCCTGAGCTGACATGTTGATGTGTGCATGCTCTATGTGTGTGTGTGTGTGTGTGTGTGTGTGTGTGTGTGTGTGTGTGTGTGTGTGTGTGTGTTTGCAGAGGACTTGCAGGGTGGAGTGGGCTCTTGCCCGCTCGGCTCTGTCTCTGTGCTTTTCAGGCTGTCATGTTGAGGTGTGTGTGTGTGTGTGTGTGTGTGTGTGTGTGTGTGAGGTGTGGTTTGGTTGGGTCTTTATGATGATGTCACAGAGCTGGAAAAAACCTCTGCCCTTCTGTTTCTTGTTACTTTAAGTGAAAGTGGAAGAAGCCCTGTCCTGGTGCGTGTGTGTGTGTGTGTGTGTGTGTGTGTGTGTGTGTGTGTGTGTGTGTGTGTGTGTGTGTGTGTGTGTGTGTCATGGGGTTCAGGGCTCTGAAAACACACACACAACACATTGTCTCTCCTACATCTCTTCTGAAAGGAGTTCACCAAGAGCAAACAGTCCGTCACAAAATGAAACGTGGCACACAGTGTGTGTCTGTTCTGTGTTCTATGTTCTGTGTTCTGTGTTCTGTGTTCTATGTTCTGTGTTCTATGTTCTGTGTTCTATGTTCTGTGTTCTATGTTCTGTGTTCTGTGTTCTATGTTCTGTGTTCTGTGTTCTGTGTTCTATGTTCTGCTCTGTTAGGGGGCTTGTAAATAAATGCTGAGTCATAGTGAGTCAGCAGATGAGGACATTTGCTGTATTGGCTGAATCAAACTGTCCTGCTGGGCCAGGAGCCAAAAGTCCTCCAGTCCTGGCTCCGCCCACCTCGCCCCAGTCTGGCCCCGCCCACCTCGCCCCAGTCCTGGCCCCGCCCACCTCGCCCCAGTCTGGCCCAGCTCCGCCCGCCGTCTGGCTCCACTGCTCCTTCATCGCTGAGTCGTGATCCAGCAACGACCTCAGTGACCTTCACCGGGCAGCCTTACATCACCGCTCTCTCTCTCTCTGTCTCTCTCTCCCTCTCTCTCTCTCTCTCTCCCTGTCTGTCTCTCTCCCTGTCTCTCTCTCTCTCTGTCTCTCTCTCTCTCTCTTTCTTACTCCTCTTCTTTTAGCATTTTGGGTGAACTGTTCCTTTAATTTGGCTACCTGGTTAAATAAAAGTCAAATTAAATAAATTAAATTAAAAATTTTTTTTTTTAAATCACCAAAACTATCTTGATAAAAAGAACGCACTGTAGAGAAAGTGGGGAATTTATTTATTTTTTCATTTTTAATTTATTTATTTTTAGCATGTTTGGTGAGCCATTCCTTTTTATTTGATTTTCTGGTACAAAATAAATAAACAATATGAATGAATGAATAAAAATCAGTGAGGGACAGTTTAGCTGCGGCTCGGTCGCCCGGCGGCGGCGCTCGCTCTGGATCAGCTGGTGGGGCGACGCCCACGACACCTGAGGCTGTAAGGCGACGCCGGCGGGCTCCGCCCCGAGCAGAGCGCCTCATTTATTCATGAGGAGGAAGAGCCGCCTGCACACCCTGAGAACACAGGGTTCCTCAAGGGTCCCTCAAGGGTCCCTCAAGGGTTCCTCAAGGGTTCCCCAGTGAAGGTGGTGTGTGTGTGTGTGTGTGTGTGTGTGTGTGTGTGTGCAGGGTCGAGGATCTTTTTATTCATTTATTTTTGATGAACTGTTCCTTTAATAAATAATAAAATATGAATAAAATGAATACAAAGTCATATAAATTAATATAAAATAATATACAATTATATATAATATATACAGAATAATCTAGAAATATATGGATAAATAAGTATAAATAATAAAAATAAAAGAAAACATTAGGATGATGCAGGTAAGGACGATGAGGACACTAGAGGGCAGGTTCTGTTTTTTTTTTTTCTTCTTTTTTTTTTCTTTTCTATTTCTCATGAAACCTGTGGGATGGTGCTTTTTAAAGGGACAGTTCACCAAAACCAGTTTAATTATCAGTCCCAGTAAAAGTGAGGAGTAAAACTGGATGATAAAAATGCGACGCCTCAGTGGGTTATCAGCTTTGTGCCGCGTGCCTTTGTGCTGCATGTGGGTCCTGTTACGAGAACACAGACTGAAGAATTAAAGGAACATTCCGCTGATTTTTAATGTTCGGTTCCTTCACGATGTTCTCCACACAGTTTCCACGTCAACAAACCGTTTATCAAACAGATTTCACAGCACAGAGTCAGAATGTGAGTTTGTGGTCGAAGCAGCCGCCTTGTAATGTTCTGCTTATGCGGCGAACAAAGTCCTCAGCATCCACAAACCTCAAACAGCTGATGACTGGCTGTGGAAAGCAAAACGTTTCCCTTTATTTAACCAGGTAGTCAAATTAAAGGAACAGTTCACCCAAAATGTGAAAAAAAAAAGATATTTCTCCACGTTCCTCTGCAGTGCGTTCTCTGCATCCAGAAGGTTTCATTGTTATTGTTGTTTTGTTTTTTTTTAATCGGACCTTTATTGAATCAGGTTGTCAAATTAAAGGAACAGTTCACCCCAAATAAATAATATTTATTTTATTCTATTTATTTTTATGATATTTGTTAACAGTGTGGTGACTCAGCTGAGTGCAGTCAGGGTTAAATATTTACTAAGGCTGATTCTGTGTGTCTTATGTTTCGACCTCACAGTCTGTGTGTGTGTGTGTGTGTGTGTGTGCGTTGTGCAGTGATGTATAGCAGGCTGCAGGTGTGTGTGTGTGTGTGTGTGTGTGTGTGTGTGTGTGTGTGTGTGTGTGTGTTTAGGCTCACTGCAGTGATGTACAGCAGTGTGTGTGCAGGCTGCAGGTGTGTGTTTGTGTATGTGTGTGTGTGTGTGTTTAGGCTTACTGCAGTGATGTATAGCAGTGTGTGTGCAGGCTGCAGGTGTGTGTGTGTGTGTGTGTGTGTGTGTGTGTGCAGTGATGTACAGCAGTGTATGTGCAGGCTGTAGGTGTGTGTGTGTGTGTGTGCAGTGATGTACAGCAGTGTGTGTGCAGGCTGCAGGTGTGTGTGTGTGGTGTAAACTGTGACGATGTAAAGGTGACCTTTCCGTGGTGCAGCGAGGCAGACGCCTGTTGAAATGTCACAATCACGTATCTGTCACATGTTTGGTATCCGGATGCTGATTGGCTGAAGGTCCACACTCCGTTTCAGAGGCGTTTCCATCCGGATGAGAGTCGGCTTGCGGCACAAACACACAAACGTCTCGGTGTTTTCACAGAAAAAAAACAAAACCTGAGTCATCGTTTCTCCAGAGCGATGATCCAGCTGAACCCCACAGAGCGAAATTCACTTTTTATTTTACACTTTTTAGGGGGGAAATTTTTTGTTATTTTCTTACATACATAAAATAAATAAATACACCAATAAGACAGAAATAATAACTTTTTTGTATTTTTCGATTTTTTTGAAGAGGTAATTTAATTTTTTTTAATTATTTTAAATTTAGAGTTAGAATAACAATTGTATAAAATAAATCTGGTAAAAAATTTTTTGCTAATTTTATAATAATTTTCAGGTAATTTCATACTAAATATATTTGAATTTTTTTTCTGATTTTCTGATTGTTTTCTTACATTTTTTGTGTTGGCAATTTTCTGTTTTATGGGGTAGATAATATATGGTATTTTTTCTTGTAATTCCAAATATATAATAGCGATAAAAAATGTGTAGTAAGAAAAAAAATTCTCTCAATTTTCTCTCTTCATTTTTTTTTTTTTTTCTCTGAATTTTTTGGTTAAATCTTTGTTTTTAAATGTTTTAAATCTCCTATATTTAAATCTTATTAGTTTTATTTGAATTTTTTTCAGACTTGCAGAATTTTTTCCTTTGCTTTTTTTTTTTGTTGTAATTTTCAGGTCATCAGAGTCAAATGAGGCTTTGAAAGGATTTAACCCTTTGAAGCCTGACGAGCTTCACCTGCTGTTCCTCCCAGCAGGTGAGCAGAGCGGCTCACCGGCTCGGCTGTCGGAGGGTTTGGCCATGAAGTTGTTGTTTCTGTGGAAGAGGAGCTCTGGAAATGCGGTTTATTGTCTCTGAGGTCGGATGGACGAGCAGATAGACGGAGCGAAGGGTCGCTGGGGGGAATCAGACGAATTTAAAACAGGAAAAGAAACAAGAATCAGACCAAGAATTAAATTAAAGTTCATGTCTGGAGCTTTTTGAGCTGAGAGCTGCTGCTGAGTTTCTGTGTGCAGAGCCGAGCTGTTACCACACCCTGTTACCACACACACACACACACACACACTCACACACACACACACACTCACACACACACACGCCCTGGGTTTAAAGTTACTTGGCGCTCATTTGTTCCTCGTCACGGCCGAAGGCGGTTCACTCCAAAATGAATATAGAAAACTGTGTGTGTGTGTGTGTGTGTGTGTGTGTGTGTGTGAGGAGGTACTTTTAACCGAGGAAAAATGTTTCCTGTAACAAAGAGGAAAACGGGTTTTCCTTTTTGCAGTCAACTTTGATTAATTAGACTTTAATGGTTAAAGAAATGAGAGAGAGGGAGAGAGAGAGAGAGGTAGAGAGAGAGAGAGAGAGAGAGACAGAGAGAGAGAGTTTGGCTTGGACTTTAAAAGAAAATGGGAATAAAAAACATGTAGAGTCTCTTTTTTCTTTTTTGTCCAGAATGTCCAGAATTTGTTCTGCCATGAATTTCGTTTTTTGTTGTTTTTTTTTTTTTTTAGTTTAGTTTAAATTGATCCGGCTCATTTTTAATGACATTTGCCCAGATGAAGCTCAAAAGTAACAATGTGCATTAATCTTGTAATCCAGCATACTGTTTACACTTTAGGTGTACTCAGGTAGTACTGCAGTAGTACTCTGGAACAACCTGAGTACACTTCAGTGTACTGAAGGAGACAAAAAACACAAAGTACAGTTACATATTAAAAGTTTTAATTAGTACCTTTTAAAGAAAGTAGAACTGAGGTGTCAACTGAGGTATCATTATTTTGCTTTTGCATATAATGCTCATGCTAATGCTAATGCTGATGCTCATGCTGATGCTGATGCTAACGTGGCGTGTGCCCGCAGGTTACGACTTCTCGGAGGTGCTGCGCTGGTTCGGCGAGCGGGTCGACCGCATCATCCTGCTGTTCGACGCCCACAAGCTGGACATCTCAGACGAGTTCTCCGAGGCCATCAAGGCCTTCAAAGGACAAGACGACAAGATCCGAGTCGTCCTCAACAAGGCCGACCAGGTGGGCGGGGCCACCGTGACCACATGATCCGGACAGACAGCTCACCTGACCCCCTCAGAGCCGCCTGGGCTTTTGCACATTTAATGAAAAATCTTACATTCACTGAATATTTACAGTCACAGCTCCTCAAGCTTCGTAAATAGATTGAATTTTTTTTTATTCGCTTTATTTTTTCCAGCATTTCAGAGCCTCAGAGCTTCAGTCCAAACAGAAACAGCCACATGACCTCAGGGCTGCAAAACAAACTCGAGCTCTGCTAAAATCTGCAGCCGAGTCGGTTTCACATCCGTCCTCAGCGTCACAATCCAAAACTAAAATCTGTTTTTTCTTCAACATGATTTTTTCTGAAAGCGACTCTGAGCCTCGACGTGTTGTGAGAAATGAAAGTTTGAGCAGCAGAAGTGGAGCCGTTTGATGTCTGAGACTCAGAGGAACAGAAAGCGGCGGCGGCGGCCTGCAGGTGTCAGGTGCAGGTGTCTGCCGCCGTCATCGTGACCATTTATCAGCAATAAAACGATCCATGTAGGACCAACATAACACCACACTGCAAAAACTCAAAATCTTACCAAGAGTATTTGTCTTATTTCAAGTCAAAAATGTCTTATTACTAGTCAAAATATCTCATTACACTTAAAATAAGACATGATCACCTCAGAAGTAACTTGTTTTTAGACAATTGTCTCTTGTTTCAAATGAAAATTTGCTTGTTTCATTGGCAAAATTTGTTTCTTGTTTCAAGCTAATTTTCACTTTTTCCACTGGCAAATTTTGCCAATGAAACAAACAAATTTTCACTTGAAACAAGTGAAAATTGTCTAAAAACAAGTTACTTCTGAGGTGATCATGTCTTATTTTAAGTGTAATGAGATATTTTGACTAGAAATAAGACAAATACTCTTGGTAAGATTTTGCAGTGCGTGCACACATCTGGAAATACTGAGACGTTTTTGCATTTTTTTTATTCACAGTAACACATTTAAAACACTTCAGACTAACACATATTGGTACATGAATATTTTGTCTTGGTGAATAAATAACAAGTCAGTTTCTTTCAAAAACAGCAAAAAAAAATCAGCAGTGACTCCAAACTTTTGTGTTTTTGTGTTTCCTCTGAAGATCAGTGACGTTTATCTTAACGCAGCTTGACTCCTCCTCCTCTTCCTCCTCCTCCTCCCCCTCCTCCTCATCCTCCTCCCCCTCCTCCTCCTCCTCACCTGTCCCGGCAGGTGGACACCCAGCAGCTGATGCGGGTGTACGGCGCCCTCATGTGGTCGTTGGGGAAGGTGATCAACACGCCCGAGGTGGTGAGAGTGTACCTGGGCTCCTTCTGGGCCAAACCGCTGCAGAACAGCGACAACAGGTCAGACACCCAGCCGCTCACTCACTCACTCACTCATGCATTCATTTATTCATTCATTCATTCATTCACTCATTCATTCATTCACTCATTCATTCAGCCAAAGATCGATTCACCAGTTTGTTCTTCCATTCATTGTCAGTCACACGTGTGAAACATGATGCAGGTGTGTGTTCTCACTCGGCTGAACGCAGGGAGGCGCTCGGTTTGTTTGCAGATCCTGGAGCCGCGGAGCGTCGGGACGGCTGAGGCCTGTAACGCCCCCTCCGTCCTGTGGGGGAGCCGCTGAGCTCCATTTAAAACACAGAACTGTGTTTTAAATGGAGCTGCAGGTGAACGGAGGCCTCACCGTCTGAATCTGTACTCAGAATTTGTTTTGTTTAGGGGCAAAGAGATTAGGATTGAGATTTGGGAAAAAAGTGACCGTGACTGAAACCAAAAGGGATTATTTATTTATTTATTTTCTCATCGTTGGATTTTAACCACAAAGAAATCTGAAGTGAGTCGACTCCCTGCGCATTAAAACACCGCTGCAGCATCACTGAAGCTGCAGGTGACAGGACACACCTGGCTGAGAGGACACCTGGCTGTGAGGACACCTGGCTGAGAGAACACCTGGCTGTGAGGACACCTGGCTGTGAGGACACACCTGGCTGTGAGGACACCTGGCTGTGAGGACACACCTGGCTGTGAGGACACACCTGGCTGTGAGGACACCTGACTGTGAGGACACTCCTGGCTGTGACGACACACCTGGCTGTGAGGACACCTGACTGTGAGGACACACCTGGCTGTGAGGACACCTGGCTGTGAGGACACCTGACTGTGAGGACACACCTGGCTGTGAGGACACCTGGCTGTGAGGACACACCTGACTGTGAGGACACACCTGGCTGTAAGGACACACCTGGCTGTGAGGACACACCTGGCTGTAAGGACACACCTGGCTGTGAGGACACACCTGACTGTGAGGACACACCTGGCTGTAAGGACACACCTGGCTGTGAGGACACCTGGCTGTGAGGACACACCTGGCTGTGAGGACACTCCTGGCTGTGAGGACACTCCTGGCTGTGAGGACACACCTGGCTGTGAGGACACACCTGGCTGTGAGGACACACCTGACTGTGAGGACACACCTGGCTGTGAGGACACTCCTGGCTGTGAGGACACTCCTGGCTGTGAGGACACACCTGGCTGTGAGGACACACCTGGCTGTGAGGACACACCTGACTGTGAGGACACACCTGGCTGTGAGAACACACCTGGCTGTGAGGACACACCTGGCTGTGAGGACACACCTGGCTGTGAGGACACCTGGCTGTGAGGACACGCCTGGTGTCTCTGCTGAGGATGATTGACAGCGCCGGCAGCCAATCTGGTTTGAATTAGAGAAGTTGAGAGCTGCTCACCTGCAGGAGGCGTTTCCCTTATTCAACAAACTAAATTATTTATTTATATAAAGACGAACTTCCAGGTAAAATGTGTGGAGGAGCAGATTATTAATCAGGAAGCTGTAATATGGGACTTGTTGGATTTGAGTTGGCGTTCAGGTGCAGCAACCCGACACCGCCGTTCACTTCCTGGTCGGGTCTTTTCTGTCCTTCCCTGATTCGTCACGCCCCGTCACGTGACCCCGTCTCATGCTCGTTCCACGTCGTCGTCTTCCTGTTTACAGCGGAACGCACACGCCCAGTGCATGCACACGGTCATGTGATGCGTGTTCTGACCCGTTAGCACGGATGGAGGTTTTCTGACGCGGCGCTGAAACGCTCAAGTGGACAGAGACGGCTTTGTTTTAAAATGAAAACATGACATGTGGATGTGACCCGACTTCTCTTTGTTTTCTCATCTTCCTCCTCCTCCTCCTCCTCCTCCTCCTCCTCCTCCTCTTCCTCCTCCTCCTCCTCCTCCTCCAGGCGTCTGTTCGAGGCGGAGACTCAGGATCTGTTCAGGGACATCCAGAGTTTGCCGAGAAACGCGGCGCTTCGCAAACTCAACGACCTGATCAAGAGAGCCAGGCTGGCCAAGGTGAGAGCAGCTGGTTTTATTTATCATTATCATTATTATTATTATTATTATTATTATTATTATTAAAGGATCTAAAGGCCCGGGCGTCGTCCCGGGTTCCTGCTGGGCACCAGATTCCCAGAACATCATGGATTTTTGAGCAGGAAAGTCGGGGAGTTTGATAAAGTCTCTTTATGCCAGCGGGTCACTTTCCAGCAGCTATAGCAGAATATATTTTCCAGTGTAGTTCACATGTTGGTCACATCAAGGGCGTAACTTTGAGTTGAACATTGGGGGGGTTGAGATTTCCACCTGTGAAGCAGGTCTGAGGACATGCCCCGCATGAGAAAATCTTTAAATATTTCAATTATATAGATAAATATAATATATATAAATATATAATATTACAAACATAAACTTAGTAGTGATCATACACGGCCATGGAACAATCATCTTCATCTATATAGACGATCTTTGGCTGATCAAGTGACCGCACAGAACTCTCCTATTGGCTTTTAGCCCATCATGTGACGGCACACGAGTCTCTTATTGGACACACCGATGGGCTCAATGGAAAGTGTCCCGGTTTCATTAAAACAACAAAAAACAAAACAAAACAAAAAAAACAACAACAAAAAAAAAAACAATCGAGTCTCTCTCCGAATGAGAGCGATGTATGACAATACCCCCAGCATCGTCAAAGATGCCGACCTCTAGACAAACGTCACTACTTTTTACTGCTAAATTGAGAAAATCTACCACATTGTTGTGTTTATAATACTTGGCAATCATTATAAATAATTATGATATGATATTGGGGGGGTTGTGGTGGCTGGTTTGGATTATTGGGTGGGTTGCAACCCACCCATCCCCCCCATAAATTACGCCTATGGGTCACATGATCACATGATCACACGATCACACGCTCGGTGAAAACCTTGGCCCAATCCCAATGTCCACCCTCACACACTCACTGACTTTGAGGCGC
>NC_044001.1:2050024-2062524 GCF_902150065.1 Myripristis murdjan | reverse complement strand
ACTCACACACACACACACACACACACACACACACACACACACACACACACACACACACACACACACATCATGCAGCTGGTTCATAGGACAGTCAGGCCAGTAGAGAGATGCTTCACTGCAGGTGTCTCCCTGTGTGTGTGTGTGTGTGTGTGTGTGTGTGTGTGTGGATTGTGTGTTTACTGGATTATTGGAGAGTCGGGGTGTTACAGAGTTCAGTTCCCCTGGTGACATGTGTACTCCCCTGACCTGCAGGGACACACACACACACGCACACACACACACTCACACACATACTCACACACACACACACACACACACACACACACACACACACACACACACACACACACAGTGTGTTCCTCTGCAGCTGCTGCTCCTCTGTTGTGTAATCCGGATGTTTTGGTTCAGCTGCTGGGACGTCCGGCTCATATTCAGGCTCCAGGTTTCTGTTCACTCTGACGCCGATCAATCAGTGTCCGATACCGATCAATCAGTGTCCGATACTGATCGGTGCCTGATACTGATCGATCAGTGTGATTCTGATCGATCGGTGTCTGATCTGATCGATCAATGTGTGATCTGATCGATCGGTGTGTGATCTGATCGATCAGTGCCTGACAGTGATCGATTGATGCCTGATACTGATCAATATGTGCATGATACTCATCGATCGGTGCCTGATACTGATCGATTGGTGCCTGATACTGATTGATCGGTGCCTGATAGTGATCGATTGATGCCTGATACTGATCGATCAGTGTGTGATACCGATCGATCGGTGCCTGATCCTGATCGATGGGTGCCTGATGCTGATCGATCAGTGTTTGATCTGATCGATGGGTGTCTGATCTGATCGATCGGTGTCTGATGCTGATCGATCGGTGTCTGATACTGATCGATCGGTGTCTGATCTGATCGATCGGTGCCTGATACTGATCGATCGGTGTCTGATCTAATCGATTGGTGCCTGATCCTGATCAATCGGTGCCTGATACTCATCGATTGGTGCCTGATGCTGATCGATCGGTGTCTGATCTGATCGTTCGGTGCCTGATACTGATCGATCAGTGTCTGATACTGATCGATTGGTGCCTGATACCGATTGATCGGTGCCTGATAGTGATCGATTGACGCCTGATACTGATCGATCAATGCCTGTTACTGATCGATCAGTGTGTGATACTGATCGATCGGTGTCTGATCTGATCGATCGGTGTCTGATCTGATCGATCGGTGCCTGATACTGATCGATCGGTGTCTGATCTACTCGATCGGTGTCTGATCTAATCGATCAGTCCCTGATACTGATCGATCGGTGCCTGATGCTGATCGATTGGTGCCTGATACTGATCGATCGGTGTCTGATCTGATTGATCGGTGCCTGATACTGATCGATCGGTGCCTGATATTGATCATGTCCCCCTCCTGTCCTGCAGGACCAGCTGCAGCACTACGACTTCAGCAAGTTCCCGTCCCTGAAGATGAAGCTGATCGAGTCGGTGGACAAGATGCTGGCCAGTAAGATCGCCGTGCTGATGGCCATGATCCGGGAGGAGGAGTCCAAGCAGCCGCCGGCCATGGTGATGGGCGGGGCCTTCGAGGGCTCGCAGGACGGCCCGTTCGGCCAGGGCTACGGCGAGGGCATCAGCGCCGGGGCCGACGCCGAGGACTGGATCGTGAGCCGCGACAAGCACCGCTACGACGAGATCTTCTACACGCTGATGCCCGTCAACGGCAAGATCACCGGCGTCAACGCCAAGAAGGAGATGATGAACTCGCGGCTGCCCAACACCGTGCTGGGCAAGATCTGGAAGCTGGCCGACTGCGACCGCGACGGCATGCTGGACGACGAGGAGTTCGCGCTCGCCCAGCACCTCATCAAGGTGAAGCTGGAGGGCTACGAGCTGCCCACCGACCTGCCCGACCACCTGGTGCCGCCCTCGCACCGCAAGAAACCCCACCGCCGACGCCCTGTACAACCACAACGAGGACTAGGACGCCACGCCGCCGCCAGGAGGAGGGACTGAGCAGGAGAAACAAACCGTCCTCACGGGTCGCCCAGGCTCCTCGCCACGGCTCAAATTTGGTTTTTCTTCCAACCAGGTCAAAAAAAAATCTGCCAGCGGGACGAGATAATCCCACCTGCTTCCTGCACTAATCAGTGCTGATCCCCTCCGGGTTGAACACCTGAGCGGGCCAATCAGGGCCATCGAGGGGCGGGACACACGATGCTCGAGATGTTGTTTTAAATAAATTCAAAGTAAAACCAGAGCAGCGTCGTGGCTGAAGGCGTTTGGAAAGGACGAGCGGCCTGTTTGCCAGAATCAACCCGACTTCACTGGATCACTGGTTCAAATGTTTTTCATCAGCTTTTTAGGAAATTTGGCAAAAAAACAAGCAAATTAAGGAACATCTTCATCAGTCTGACGTCACATGCACAGCGCTCAGGAAACACAGAGGACATTTAAAGCGTTCACTGCAAAAACGCAAAATCTTACCAAGATTATTTGTCTTATTTCAAGTCAAAAATGTTTTATTTCTACTCAAAATATCTCATTACACTTAAAATAAGACATGATCACCTCAGAAGTAACTTGTTTTTAGACAATTTTCACTTGTTTCAAGTGAAAATTCACTTGAAACAAGTGAAAATTTGCTTGTTTCATTGGCAAAATTTGCCAGTGGAAAAAGTGAAAATTCACTTGAAATAAGTGAAAATCAGCTAGAAACAAGAAACAAATTTTGCCAATGAAACAAGCAACTTTTCACTTGAAACAAGTGAAAATTGTCTAAAAACAAGTTACTTCTGAGGTGATCATGTCTTATTTTAAGTGTAATGAGATATTTTGACTAGAAATAAAACATTTTGGACTTGAAATAAGACAAATAATCTTGGTAAGATTTTGAGTTTTTGCAGTGTTGAACACGTCTGGTCACCGTGAACAGACTCCAGATTGATTTTCGGATTTTCAGACTGATGAAGGTGTTGTTAATCAGCTTGTGTTTTCTTGAGTTGCGGTGTGCTGAGCTCTCAGGGCCACCGTAGTTTCACAAGCATTTCAGCAGAAAACTGACTCAGCACAAAGTGTCACCGCTGACCGCTTTGTGCTGCTGAGTCGGACTGTAAACTGGCCACAGCGGCCGGACGCTCGCGGGGTCGTGGGGTTCAAATCCCTCCGCCTGCAGAAGTCAGAGAACGGAGGGACTAACTAACGCTGAAAGATCTGAAACAGGAGAAACTGCACTGGAAACAAGTGGGATTATCTCATCCCACTGGCAGATTTTTAATTTTAAGTTGAAGACAAACAGAATTTGAGCTCTGAAGACGAGACTAAACAACTTTAGTGAGGATGGAGATTTTTATCGTTATTATTATTATTATTGTTGTTATTTTTTTGCAATTCTAACATAAAGTTGATCACAGGTCAAGATCGGTTGGGGCCAGCAGACGGATGGCTCAATAAAAAAAACAAAAAAAAAAACAAAGGTCAGAGTTGTGAAGTGTAGGAGTTACAGAGCGAGAGGACGAGCCGCCGGACGTTTTTCTGCTCTTCATTTGTTTGAGTTTGGCCTGTGATGGTTTGATGGACACACACGTCCTCCTGAGCTCGTCCTGCAGGTGGCGCTCTCAGCTTTAATGACCAACAACAGTTCAGCCTCAGCTCCCGTGCAGCCGCCCCGCGCCGCGTCCCGCCGCTCCTCATCACCCTCCCCTTCGTCCCCATCGCCCCGAAACATCGCTCATGTCGCTCCCGGCCGAATACTGAGATTTCCTGTCCAGTTTTAAGGCCAGTGAAGGCATCCTGCTGGACGGATGGAAAGAGTTTTATTCCAAAACGACTGAACAGTTCAGGAAAGGAAAAAAAAAAAAAAAAACGGTTTTATGGGAGTGAATCTGACACAGGAAGCCGGTTTGGTTTTTAACTGAGAGTTTTTAAAATATTAGCTGATTTTTTTTTTTTTTTGCAGTGTTTTGGAATGAAACTCTTCATCTTCAGATTAGTCCAGATTAGAACAGCTCCTTGCAGCTTTTACTCCAAATGACCAAGTTTTATAAGTTACATGTTTGCTAATAACAGGATGAAAAGGATAAAGTTTTGTGTCTTCAGCAGCCGTGCACTGAGACGCCGGGGTCACCGGGGGGTCACCGGGGGGTCACCGGGGGTCATCAGGGAGTCATCAGGGGGTCATCAGGGGTCACGGTCAGTGTTGAATAAGTCCCCGCATGCTTGACTTCAGCTTTTTCTTTTTTCTGCGTTGGTGACGTCAGAGTTCAGGAAGTCAGAAATAAATCTAAAACGTTGAGGTTCCTGAGTCACACACACCAGGAAGCTGGGCTTCATTTCAGGTCAAAGGTCGGCCACTGCCACGTTAAAACAGCAGACAGACAGGAGGAGATGTCGGTGTGTGTGTGTGTGTGTGTGTGTGTGTGTGTGTGTGTGTGTGTGGTGTCAGTCAGCTTTCAGTTTGAGTTAACGAGGCCTGCGGGACCTGAGCCGTCGCTGAAATGTGTCGCAGTCGACAGTTTCTGTTTGCTCGCTTCAGTTTCCTCACATTGTGGACGGAGCCGCCGCCCTCTGACCCCCAAACCCCGCCCTCTTAGCCCCAGCCCCCCCCCTGACGTCATACCACGCCCACTGATCCCCAGGCCCCGCCCTCTTAACTCCAGGCTCCACCCTCTGAACCCTAGGCCCCGCCCTCGCTCCACTCCTCCCTCCCTGTCAGGCTAAGGAGAGGAAAGCAGCGCGAGGCGTTCATGTCATATCAGAGTTACCGTGAACACAACAACAACAACAACAACAACAACAACAACAACAACAACAACAGCAGCAGTATGACGGCGTGTTCAGGTCACTGTAGGGAAAAAAAATTATGGAGCCTAGAAAGCTGAGATTAAAGTGATTAAAATGTAAATTTATGAAAAAAAAAGATCTGAGATTAGAAAGTCACAAATTTATGAGAAAACTCCTTGGCCAAAAGAAAAAGAGAAAAAAACAAGAAATATATTTTTCTGTCTTGTTTCTCACAAATTTCTGACTTTATAATCTTTTTCTCATAAATTTATGACTTTAATGTGGTAAATTCCGAGTCCAAGTTGTTCTCAGAATATGACCCTCCTGCCCCCGGCTCTTTACAGTGGCGCTAATATGCCGTTATCTTGTTTTATTTTATTTATTATTTTCTTTTTCTTTTTCTTTTACTTTTTCTTCTACGTCTTTACGTTGAGTCCTCTGGGGAAGCGGCTGCTCAGAATCACAAAAAGCCCAGAAAGCACTGCCACGAGCATTTTTTTTTTTTGTTCAGTAGATTCAAATTCAGCTTTTCAGCAAAACTGTTACTTTTATTATTATTTTGATTATTATTATTATTATTATTATTATTACCATTGTTACCACACAGAGATGAAAAAGTTACGTCAACATCACTGACCATTTTTTTTTTTTTTTTAAATATCAAGCCTCTGTAGAAGCAGAGGTGAAGGCTGTGTGGAGGTTCATGCTTTAAGGGCTGGGACCGACTCCGCTCCTATGACAGGATCCGCTTTGATCCTCGAGGCTTCGGCGGTCCAGCAGCTTCTGATTAGTGCCTTCAGCCTGAAAACAGACGCACAGAACAGGCCCAAAGACGAGAAACTGTTTGAGCTTATTGATTTTTATTTTTGTTTTTGATAGTGGTGAGAGATCCAGGCCTCTGCAGCCCCGCCCCGAAAAAAAAAAAAAAAAAAACCCTCCCAGCTCCACTAACTCGCCTGCAGCTCTTTTCCGGCGTGTCGATGCATTTCATGTCTCCCTGAGCCGAAAAGGGAACCCGTCACAGCTCTGCAGCACGCTTTTATTCTGAAGTTCTTCTCTGCAGGAAGCGAGTGTCACCCTGTCAGGGCTGATTTTTTTTTTTTTTTTTAAAGATTGTACATTAAAAAAATAAAATAAATAAAATCAACAAAAGCTTAAATCTAAACTCAGTATCAATTATCTGAATGTAAAAGATGAAAAATGTTATATTTTTTGATTTTGATGTATTTTGTATGACTGTTTGTTTGAATGTATTTCCCGTCACTCAGTGCTGATGATGATGATGATGATGATGATGATGATGATGCACCTCCTCCTCACGCCTCGGCCTGTAGAACAAGAAGAAGAAGAAAAGTCTTTGAGATCCACTAAGTAGCTTTTATCTCAGGCCCAGGCTCAGAAATAACAACGTTAACCTTTAAAAAAAAAAAAAAATGTAGCCTGACATATAAGAGAAAATACAAAATGTGAACGTGAGCATTTACATGAACATTTCAAATTTTGGCCTCTTTATTATATTAAACAAACATAAACTCATTTCTGTTGCTTCTTCTTGCTGAATGTGCACTGAGTTGTGCTGGAGGTAAATAATGATTTCAGAAAAACACTGCAGCGGGACAGGAGACCACACACCGACCGGCTTGACTGGTTCTATTAATCAAACACTGATTAATAAATGGCATCCCTCATATTGACTGAACTGACTGAACTGCCCATGATGTCATCTAACTGTCACTACGTTGTTTGTTTAAACTTCAGAAAATAAAGACATAATAATGAAGCACTGAGTTACAGGACAGTTTCTGGCAGGTAACCAACAGCTGTTCAAAACACAGACAAACTAAAAGGCAAATGTGGCACAAAATAAGTGAATTTATTGCAGATTCAAAGCACTAAGGCTGACGTCACTCCTCAGTAAAATGTCTGAATTCCTTGATTCCGTGATTTGACCTGCAGACCGTTCAGCTCTGATCTAAAGCCGCTGCAAACACTCCTCCAGAACTCGCTGTGGAAAACCATCAAACACGTTCTTCTCCTCCGAGCAGATCACGGACCAATCAGAGGCCAGTTTTCCTGTCAGAGGCAGGTGAGCCTGGTGAGAGCAGACTGAGCAGACACCTGGTTCCAGCTGAGGCCCAGCTGCTGGACCCGACTGACACCTGTGGCTGCAACCAACAGCTTCCATCGCTCATTCATCTTTTTTTTTTTTTTTTTTTAAATCAATCAATGAATCATGTTGTCGATGGAATGTCAGCGTGATCATCAGCAGCGATCAGAGCCTTCATGCTGCCTCCTCCAGAGAACCAAAGAACGTTTCTATTCTCCACTTTGTGAAGCTGAAGGAGCAGCAGCTGTGCTCAGGTGTTCTGCTCAGGTGTTCTGCCCAGGTGTTCTGCTCAGCTGTTCTGCCCAGGTGAGTCCATGTGTTTCTGTCTGCAGACAAACAGCAGAGTTGTGTAACTTCCTGTTCCTCCTGGCCGGGCCGAGGATGGACGGACGTGCATCATCAGTCATAAGACAGAGTGGTTGTGTGTGTGTGTGTGTGTGTGTGTGTGTGTGTGTTGGGGTGATTCAAACTTAAAGTTCCTTCCCTATCTCTTAATTTCCTCTTTCCCTCTCTCTGCCACACACACACACACACACACACACACACACTCTTCCCTCCCTGTTCCTCTCAGCTTTGGGTTTTGTACGTTACAAATTCTGTGAATAATGCATCATGAATACATAATGCAACTTTCATATGTATGAGTCAGCAGGGAATGTATATTTTATTAAAACAGTATCTACAAACAAACATCCTGCCGTCTCTCTCTCTGTGTGTGTGTGTGTGTGTGTGTGTGTGTGTGTGTGTGTGTGTGTGTGTGTGTGTGTGTGTGTGTGTGTGTGTGTGTGTGTGTGTGTGTGTGTGTGTGTGTCTTTGAAGAGGCTCTTCTCTCAGTTTGAGTCAAACTGCAGCTGCGTTGGTTTCCTCTCAGAGCCGAGAGAAGCCAGAGGACAGGAACTACTAGCATCCAGCTGCAATATGTCCATTTATTTGTAAATACATACAAAAACAATAAATTTGTCATCATATATATATAAAGGGCCAGTTTCTAAGTACCAAAGCATCCCTACACTGTGGGGACGGTGTGTGTGTGTGTGTGTGTGTGTGTGTGTGTGTGTGTGTGTGTGCAGAGTTTGTTTCACTGTGAGGATGATGTGGATTCAGAGTCACATTTACCTTTTTTTTTTTTTTTTTTTATTGAACCTATAGCAGTTATTTTTTTAAATTAACATTAAAGCTCAGGTACGCCCTGCAGTACTCCAAAGTGCCACTAGGGGTATGTGGCCTCTGAACCCTCACCGGTTGAAAAATGGCAAAAAACCAGAAAAGTTTTCAGCGCTGACATAAAGTGTGAAGACTTGGGGGGCGTGTCCTGACATCTGCTGAGGTTTGGTTGAGACGGCAGGAACGGCGGGCGGCTGCATGGACACACACCTGCAGGTCACATGACGCTCCTGCAGGTCACATGACGCTCCTGCAGGTCACATGACGCTCCTGCAGGTCACATGACGCTCCTGCAGGTCACATGACGCTCCTGCAGGTCACATGACGCTCCTGCAGGTGTGACGACGAGCGGCTGACGCAGTCACACCTGGATTACAGTGCAGCTGCAGGTGAAACAATATTATGCTTCAATTATAACTTTTAATGAATGAACTAATTACACCGTTAGTATGGACTGGGCTTTCCTTCAGTACACTGAAGTGTACTCGAGTCAGCCCTGAGTACTACTGAAGTACTACTTGAGTGTACTTGGAAGTGTAATAGTATGCAGAATAACAAGATTAATACACATTTTTACACACATTACAGCTTCTTTTTTCTTTTTTCAATGAAAAATCAGCCTGATCAAAAAAGTTTTTTTTTTTTTTTTTTTTTTTTGTCTAAAAGCATAATAACAGTATTTTACAAAGGACTTGACAATTACTGTACTTTTCATAAGTACACTACATTACCACTGTAAGTATCTGTAATGTGGTACAGAAAGTGAAGTGCAGTTTAAAAGTAAAGTGCACTGTTTTGAAGTCGACTTAAATCCACTTGTAATGAACTGAAATTGAAGTTCACTTTAATAAAGCTCTAATAGTGAACAACAGAGGACCTGAAGATATGTTTTCTCTCCATAAGCATGTTTAATTACCATCAGAGGGATTCGTAATGTAGTACACGTTTTTTAAAAGTACACTTACAACACAGTACACTTTATATAAGTACACTGAAATACCTCTTGAAGTACTGCAGAAATAGTACAATTAGCTTTAACACACTGAAGTAGAACTTAATGACATCTGCATTGAAGTCAACTTTTTAAAAGTAAATGTTAAACATACTTTAAAGTAAACAGGTAAACGTACACCTGTATATTTTAACATAATTAAATCATATTTCTAATACATACATAATACAAGTGTACTACACTTTAACCAGTAAGAAGTGTGTGATTTAAAATGTAGAGCAGAAAAAATCAAACAGCTGATTCTGTGTGTCCCGGCATCGAACAATCACCTGACCTTGACGTGTGTGTGTGTGTGTGTGTGTGTGTGTGTGTGTGTGTGTGTGTGTGCAATAGCAGTATAATAGCAGTATATATGTAAACCTTTACCCCTGGTCTCTGCAGCGGTCAGGTGAGTTGGTCTGGTCATGCTGTAAATCCAATGGCTTCAAAGTTCACACACAAACACACACACACACACACACACACACACACACACACGCATTCCTAGGTTAAGAGGGAGCTGAGGTGGAAATGCAAACACCTCTTGAGAGCTGTCACTCTGCGTGTCGATAAAAATAAAGACAATTGGACCGAACAAGACAGGAAGGTGAGCAGAACTACCTTGTTTCCTCTGTGTGTGTGTGTGTGTGTGTGTGTGTGTGAGTGAGTGTGTGTGTGTGTGTGTGTGTGTTATTCCACAGGCAGAGGCAGATACAGATCAGTGTGTGTTCCTGCTCTCACTCGATCTGCGTCCGCTGGTTTCTACAGGATTCTGCATCTTGTGGTTTATTTTTAGTCTTGTGTTAGCCTCCTGAGAGAAAACACACGCACACACACACACACACACACACACACACACACACACACAGTGATGATGGACAGAAACGGGCAGATGAAGCTACAGTAAAGACGCTAAATTTAATTTTTTAAAAAGTCTTAAGGCCTTTGCACACCAGATCTGCTTTTAAAAATAAACACGACCTCACAATTTTACTTTTTATAGCGTCAAATCATGACAGAAATTCCCCCCAGGTGCTGTGCAGAGACCCAACAGGTATCATCCAACCCCATGTAGGGTGTGGATACCTGACCCAAGCCCAGGGCCTGATGGGTCCCGTCGGGTCAGGTTTGGACAGAAATTTAGAAATGATGTTGGGATTCAATCACGTCAGCATTAACTCAGTGAAACTTTAGTGTGAAAAAATAAACCTACTGTGGCTGGTCAACATCCTGTACAGTGCTGGAGTTTACCTGACGACACTGAAGGCAACATGCAGGCGATTTCGGGTGGTAAATGATGATGATGGATTTCAAAAAAAAAAAAAAAAAAAAAAAAAAAAAAAACGCAAGTGAAAAATACAAACTTTTGTGTTGTTCCGGTTTGCTAAAGCTGCTCTTTTTAATCTTAAAAGTGCACGTTTGTTTCAGCACGGAAAGAAAACTACAATGTTCATCATGAATCATTAAGGATACGAATAATTTATGAATCACTTTAAATCTTGAAGGTGCCTTGTGGTTGAGGTGAGGACCATAACAGATTTAGATAAATATTCATGGGGGGGAGAAAGGGTGGCATGGAAGTTTTACAGAGTGGCAGACAGACAGGCAGACAGACAGACAGACAGATCACGTTCACTTGCATGAGTTTCAGTCGTCCGACCAGTAACAGCATTTACATTGTTTTTTTTCCATTAGATTGTCCAAACTGGGGGGGGCAGGGCCTGTTTTCGGGGTGGCAGCTGCCAGCCCAAGCCACCCCGGTAGATCCGCCCCTGCACGTCTGCTCTGTTTTTCCTGCACGCGCTCAGATCGCTCGCACGGGAAAAGTGAAAGTTCAGCAACAGTGATTATTATTAGTGATTATAGGTGTTTGAATGTTTACAATACTGCAACCCTAAAACGCAACTAAAACAACAAAAGTACAACCACAATCTTACAACCGTGCAACCGTGGTTACCATTATTGACACTGTCTGTGTAACATAATAAACCATTAATGTAATAACAGTTTGCTCTGTAATAATCCAGTTAATGTTATACATTTCCTGCAAACGAAATCAAAGGTACCTGCCATTCATGTAATAACATCATAATTATGACATTAATAAGGATTGCATAGGGAAATTTATCTGTTGCATTTTGACTGCTAATTACTTTATTTATTACATTTTTGAAAATTGTAAATTTCAACCTTCATGTTCATGCAATTCATCCTCATCAGAGTTTGAGTGCCACAGTTTAGATTACCGAGCGACAGATTATAGATTTACAGAAGATTATTTTGAAGATGATCTGGATGGAGCTCCCAGTTGGTTTGATGACGCTGCAGCACTGTGTGTGTGTGTGTGTGTGTGTGTGTGTGTGTGTGTGTGTGTGAAATGTCTCCACAGCACTCAGGTAGTAAAGTGGATTTGTAAATCCTGTAGAAAAAGCGAGAAAACTCTGACTTGACGAGGGTTCAGCTGACTGGTAGAGCCTGGCGTCACTCCAGGGAGTCAAAGATCACACACACACACACACACACACACACACCCACACACACACAGGCGGTAATGATTATGAAATGTGAGGAATTTTTACAGCGGGAGGAAAAGGCTCAGTCAGCGGAAGGTGATGTGATGATGTGGGAACAAAGACTCATCACATCCGTCACTGAGGAGGAAACAGTTCAGGCTCCATCCTGCTGCTTTCACTGAAGAATTAAAGGAACATTCCACTGATTTTTGATGTTGTGGCTCCTTTACTATATTTTCCACACATTTTCCACATCAACAAACACATAAATCAAATCCTAAAGATTTCACATCACAGAACCAAAATGTGAGTTTCTGGTTGAAACAGCCGCCTTATAAGGTTCTGCCTCTGCGGCGAACGGGTTTCACCGAGGACTATTTTCCCTGGCGGAGGAGGAGGAGGAGGAGGAGGAGGAGGAGGAGGGAGCGTTTCAGTGTGAAAAAGTCCTGAAAAGCCAACAGTGCTGCTGCTTTTAGGAAAACTCATGTGGAGGACTTTATTGGGCTGATGGAAAACTGGAGTGAAGAAAGTGTGAAGGCTCTGAAAGTTCATGTTCATATCGGAGTGGAATGAATGGAAACCAGCGGCTGGAGGAAAGATAGATAGATAGATAGATAGATAGATAGATAGATAGATAGATAGATAGATAGGTATACTTTATTGATCCCAACCAGGGAAATTCTGGGAAAGGGCAAAGATCGCGCGTCACAGTTTTTCAAATTTTAATTCATGCTATTTCCGCTTTATATATTGTTGACCTCGTTGATGACCTGTTATGTTTGAAACCCTCTGTACCTGCAACAGGCTCTGAAATGTCATGTCTGTCTCAGCCAATCAGGATGGAGGGAGAGGAGGACGGGGCGGGGCGAGTCCGTGAGCTGCAGGAGCAGAGGATGGCCGTCCAGAAGAAAACCTTCACCAAGTGGATGAAC
>NC_044001.1:2042524-2045024 GCF_902150065.1 Myripristis murdjan | reverse complement strand
CACTCTGCCGCTGTTTCTGCAAAAAAAAAAAACACAAACACACTGACTCAGATTCAGCTGTACAAACATGACAGGCCTTGGAAATCATTCAACAGTGTTAAGTCTTTTAGTCTTAACTTCTCAGCTGCAGCCAATTCTGTTTTTATTCACCTTCGTTTCCATGACAACGAGGGAGGGGCCACGGTGAACCCGTTGTTTTAGACGTGACGGAGCCTCCCTTTCTGAAGCTTGTCGTGATAAAAGTAGACGTGCAATTACTTCAATCCTGGCAGATTCAGAGGAAGACACTGGAAAACTACAAGTTTAACGTCTGTGTTTCATTAAAAGGGGACGAATACAGAAATAAAGCAAAGCAAGACGTTTGTGTGGTCAAGAAACCTGCCTTGAACATCATGTCGCAGATCTGAGGGTCGTATCGCAGAAGGCAGACGTCAGATGAATGATTTTGGTGTGTACAGTCGTCCCTCGCAATAACGCGGTTCACCTTTCGCGGCCTCGCAGTTTTGCGGATTTTTTTAGTGCAATTTTCCATGTTTTTTTTTTATTTTTTTTTTTTACTGGATTTATTTTTCTACGAAGGTTTGAACTTTGAGAGTTTAAACAAGAGAGAAAAGTGAGAAAATGATAATGCCTGCACTGCAAAAATGCAAAATCTTACCAAGATTATTTGTCTTATTTCAAGTCAAAAATGTCTTATTACTAGTCAAAATATCTCATTACACTTAAAATAAGACATGATCACCTCAGAAGTCACTTGTTTTTAGACAATTGTCTCTTGGTTCAAGTGAAAATTTGCTTGTTTCATTGGCAAAATTTGTTTCTTGTTTCTAGCTAATTTTCACTTATTTCAAGTGAATTTTCACTTTTTCCACTGGCAAATTTTGCCAATGAAACAAGCAAATTTCACTTGTTTCAAGTGAATTTTCACTTGAAACAAGTGAAAATTGTCTAAAAACAATTTACTTCTGAGGTGATCATGTCTTATTTTAAGTGTAATGAGATATTTTGACTCGAAATAAGACATTTTTGACTTGAAATAAGACAAATAATCTTGGTAAGATTTTGTGTTTTTGCAGTGTGTCTGAGAAAAGTGTATAAAGTGTGTAGTGAGGGGTTTTACAGCCTTAAAACATCTACAATAATTGTAAAAAATAAAGCTGACTACTTCGCGGATTTCGCCTATTGCGGGTTATTTTTAGAACGTAACCACTGTAATATGTCTCTTTGTGTGAAAATGTGGGAACACACATAGAAATAAAGAGCCATTTAAAGCCAGTTCCTCTGGGAGGAGCCTGATACTGACATGGCGGAGCCGCTCTTACGAAGCTCGTCACAGGAAAAGTGGAGGTCAGACTGATTCAGAGTCAGCAGAAGACACTGAAAAAGCAGATGCATCATGTGTAGATCTGCTGAAAAACGTCGGAATGAACACAGACAAAAAGCGCCTGTAGGGCACGACATTTATGTGGCTATAACAGCTGCTAGCAAAACCCGTGAACACGACATGGCCGGCTTCTAACGGCGCTAACGTCCAAAATTTCACGCCTTTTGGTTTCACGCCTGGGTTGGCTAGCTGCAGCAGAACATGCCGAACATTTCGGTGTATGATATGCGTATGTTTGGATCATACATAATATGTGAACTGGCCATTTGTAGTTTGTAGTTGCTGGTAGTTGAGTTAGCGAGTAAGCTAGCTGAAGAAACAAACAGTGGAAAGTGGGCGTGGCTGAATCAGGTGAATCAGGTGAATCAGGTGAACACTGACCAGGTGGGAAAACTCATTTCAGGTCTCCTTCTCACCTGTGGGGTTTAGAGTTTAGTGTTCACCTCCTCGGTGTGGGGTGTGTGTGTGTGTCGGGGTGAACGCCGCGATCCAAAACGTCAAGCCAGGGTCCGTTTGACAGAGCTGGTCTCAGATCAGTTCTAACTCTGAGAAAGGTGACCTCACCTGGGCTGAGGGAGGAGTTTCTGACCTGCTGGAGCCGCCATAGACATAGAAAGAGGCTAGATTGGCCACTCCCCCTTTTTTCACGGCAGACTTGGCGGCCATCTTGAAGCGGTCGACCGCCCAAACACAGAGTGGGACTCGGTCACAATAATAAAGCTTGTCCATGGAAAATGCCTCAACATTGTGCAGCCTACGATTGTAAAAACCGACGTACTGCACAATCCAGACAACAGGGAATCACCTTCCACATGTAAGACACATGTTTAGTTTAATTTGGTCTTTATAATTACTCATTATTACTTACCAGGGACCACCTGCTTTCACATTTTAGATAATCATCAACATTACACTATTTAGACTAATATGCCTATCACATTAATGTGCATATATTTAACTTGAAAATTGATAATGTGTCCTTATTCTACTGACAAAATATATTTCTTCCATAGGCCTAATCTTTTAATATATGGCCATGAGAAACCGAAATTGATAACAAATGGACTGACAAGCATCTTATGCTTTCTGATGGGCATCTGAGGGGAAAAACATGCT